>NC_064640.1:651740902-651875902 GCF_023864345.2 Schistocerca serialis cubense | reverse complement strand
TTTGAACTCGGTCGCAAACTTCCTTTGAGCCGTAGTTGGGCTGTTTTGCTCGCATAGTATACCTTCACATGCGATACATGCTCAGGCACGCTGTACCGTGACAGTTTCACTTGCAAATGGTTGACAACAACAAGGCGTGTGCACATACTAATTACCATCATGTCCCGCTGCTAGACGATTTTATTTAATATCGTTCAGTAATTGTCACCCTCTACATTTTTGTTGTTTTATGCAATAAAACTGCCTACTGAAACATGACGCTTTTATTTATTACGTCCTTACTACTAACTCTAGTCGCAACACATTTTGGAGGTAGATGCCAAATATGCCAATGGATGCACCCGAAGAATTATATCATTCTATAGCATATAGTGTAAGTAGGCTGTTTAGGTTTTTATATTGGTAACGCCACGTAGCGCTCTGTATGAAAATCACTGGCTGTGTTGTGTGCAGTCTGTGGCTAGTTTGCATTGTTGTCTGCCATTGCACTGTTGGGCAGTTGGCTGTTAACAGCGCGTAGCGTTGGGCAGTTGGAGGTGAGCCGCCAGCAGTGGTGGATGTGGGGAGAGAAATGGCGGAGTTTTGAAATTTGTAAGACTGGATGTCATGAACTGCTATGTATATTATGACTTTTCAACACTATTAAGGTAAATACATTGTTTGTTCTCTATCAAAATCTTTCATTTGCTAACTATGCCTATTAGTAGTTAGGGTCCTCAGTAGTTTGAATCTTTTATTTAGCTAGCAGTAGTGGCGCTCGCTGTATTGCAGTAGCTTGAGTAACGATGATCTTTGTGAGGTAAGTGATTTGTGAAAGGTATAGGTTAATGTTAGCCAGGGCCATTATTTTCTAGGAATTTTTGAAAGTCAGGTTGCGTTGCGCTAAAAATGTTGTGTGTCAGTTTAAGGACAGCCATGTATAATTTTTCTAAGGGGACGTTTCAATAGTTCAGGAGATACGACGTCACAAATACTGAATTGAGTGAAAATGAAACTGCAATTTTAACCCAATGTGGTATACATCTAGTTACGAAGGGGAGGAGATGGACAGAGAAAGAAGAGAGGAAAAGATGGACAGAGATAGGGGGAGTAAGAGACAGGCAGGCAGGGGGAAGGGGGTTATGAAAAAAGGGATGGGAAGAGTAAATGGACAGGAAAGGAGAGGGAGGAAATGAACAGAGAGAGGGGAGATGAGGAGATCGACAGAGAAAGGAAAGAGTAGGAGATGGACAGACAGAGAGTGGAGGAGGAGATGGAATTGGAGGGATGAGGTGGCGATGGATAGCTGGGGAGGTTCAGATAGACAGGCAGAGGGGGGAAAGGAGATGGACAGAGGGAGGGGCAGCAGGAGATACAGAGTTTAGCATGGGGGAGATGGACAGAGAGGGGGAGGGGGTGGAGGAGATAGCGAGAGAAGAGAGTGAAGGACGAGTTCGACTGAGAGAACTGGAAGGAGGAGATAGTCTAACAAAAAATGGTTGAAGTGGCTCTAAGCACTATGGGACTTGACATGTGAGGTCATCAGTCCCCTAGACTTAGAACTACTTAAACCTAACTAACCTAAGGACAACAAACAAATCCGTGCCCGAGGCAGGATTCGAACCTGCGACCGTTGCAGCAGCGCGGTTCCGGACTGAAGCGCCTAGAACCGCTCCGCCACAGCGGCCGACTGTAGACGAACAGAAGGCCGGAATAAACACATACCCAGGCAACGCTGGGTACTCAGCTGTTGCTGCATAAATAACATTGAGGCCCCCGCTTAGGCGTGTCATTCCCATAAATACTGGACAGTATAAGTGACCTAAGCCGAGACGTTGTTAATTTACAAATATTGTAATAGAGTCGCAGACTTCAACGAATCGCTTGTAATATGGGCAGATAAAAGATAGACGTAGAGCTGTTCTCGGCTACACACAGAACGTGCGCTCCAAGTAAATGGACTGTTTAAAAATCAGTTGCAAAAATCTTAATTAACACGGTATGTTATTTCTTACAAAGTGACACAGTAAGTAAACATGTGTATTTCGACAGTTTCTTTGATACTGGGCCTCGCCATTTTCCCTTGGGGCCTCCTTTCGTCGTCGTCAATTGGATGCGTGATTATTACTGTCGCTGTGTAGTGCAGATCGCTGATCATTTGTCGCTCACTCGGTCGTAACACATCATGTCCATGTCGTGTGCTGTCAGGGCCTTTCGCTGATCGTGGCTGAAACAGAGCAGTGCGGTTGTCAGACAGGGGTTCACTCCAGCGCGTGTAATGTCAACGCAGAAACGGGCTGACAGCGCGTATCGCTCTCGCTGTTTACACACGTCTGAGTCTGCTCGACACAGTGTTCTCCTCCTGCTCCGGGATCAAAACGACACAGCTCTTAGACTGGTGTAGTAAATTCAGCCAATAGACAAAATTAATCTTTTCACTTCCTTTCTCATTATAATGACATCGGAATTGTTTCACCGAAAAACATTATACTACAAATCAATCTTACAATAGTAGCACGGACTACATCAGGTATGGAGTTAGCTGGTAGAGAAACCGAATTTGAAAAATAGCTTAAGTCGCTCGGTAGGAGGAAGGCAACTGGATCCAATTAGTTTCTATATCAGTTATGCTTGTGCCATTAGGCTGCACCTAATTCTTGGGCACCGGAAAGATTTTCGTGGCTGGTAGTAACACAGATCATTACCATTCTTAAAAATGCTGAAGGGCAGATGAAGGAGCAACAGATATGTATTATTCAAAGAATTTTGTTCTAAAATTAGGAAACAAGTGCTATGCTGACGTACGACGGATTTATTAACGGCAGAAATGCTCTTCTGTAAGTATGAGCGTGGATCTCCCAAGGCATCACTCATCCTGCTCATAAATGTACTCTTTTCAGTCATGAGACTAACGGTTCATTGGTATGCGTAACGGCAGACACTTGGAGCTGACAGTTTCCCCAATGGAAATCGTTAGTGTGATAACAGAAACGGAATATATCATAAAGCAATAAGAAGGAGTGAGTAAACTTCAAGGTCGATGTAAACCTGACCAGAAAACTAATCACAGATGGGATGTCCGTCTTGATTAGCCGCGAGCCCACCTGCTACATAATGTCGCTATATGTACTAAATGTAGAGGCTGTATTCGTGTGTACTTTATGTGGTTGAACTGAAATGCAAATAACTTGCATATATAAGCATGATATACACTTCATGCCAATTAGTCGTTTGTTGGATGCCGCTTTCATGGTGCTGCAGTTTTTATGGTCAGGAAATCGTAGCCTCAATGTCACTACTAATGAAAAAGAAACGCATGTTGAGCTGCGATAGGAAAGAAAACTGGCAGTGTCCTTTCCAAAGAAATCATCCTTGCCTTCATCGTAATACATTTAGGGAAACCGTGCGAAACTCAAATATGTTAGGCCAGAATGCGATCTAAACCCTGCTCCTCAGGTGGGAGTCTGGTGCCTAAGCCGTTTGTCATATCACTTGCTCCATGGCGTTGAAACCAGTTTTCCGATTAAGAACTTACCACTTTTACTTTAAGTCGATACATCTGAAAAAGAATTTCACAGCCTGTGTGTATAATATCCTATTTAGGCAGTTTCAGTAAGACCTAATTTAAGAGTGTAAAAAATTCAGCATGCTGTTCGTTTTGAGCTCTCTCTTAACATGCAGATGAACTGTAAACATGCTAATACGGACCATTTACGTGGTACGTAACTTAAAAAATCTCAGGAAAATCAGTGATGCAGATAATGGATGTTTTAATGTAGTAAATCCCCTGATAACAGTTGAGGGTGCATTCGGTATTAATAATTGATGCCATACAAGGAGAGAGCGTTATTGAGATTTCAACACTCAGTTGTGATTAAGTCTTACATTGATCCCATTATATCAGTTTTGACACTTTGCAAATTAACTTCCAAATAGCTTAATATGGATGAAGATATCAACATCTGTTCTGGGGACTGATTATTGAGATTGACATACATTTCACGTTAGCTGTCTGCGGAATGTCGAGTTCAGTTGATTACCATTCGTTGTCAAGTTCTTACACAGTATCCATCTCCAATTTTGTTAATTTGAGGACATCATTAACGGCAAGTCATCAACATCACATGTACGATTCTCAGTGGCAGCGAAGAATTTTTTTATTTATCGTTATGCTATTTGAGGCTCACTACGTTTTACAGATCTGCCTGTAAACTTTCAATTTCGTAATGCAGTCACTGTCGTAGCTCGTGTGCACATGTTGAAAGTTTCACTGTGTGTTAACAGTATAAAGTTGAATTTACGTAACGTGTTAAAATTAATTTCTTCATATCAGCAGTGGAAGGCATTAACTGATCATTGTACTTGATAACATTACGTAATGAACTAATGTTCTACACTGTTAAACGGCCAAATGGTTTCAATCAGGTTGACGTATGTGCAGTAAGACTTAGATGTGATATTCTGTTTCGAAAACTCAGATTTTGTACCAGTCTGTGAGCACTCATTGTGTAAAGTAACTGGGAGGCGTTACACTTCACGTCTTGAAAATTCCATGGTTATCTGTTTTCGAAAACAAAATTGTGGGGAGAACACGGTTTTATGACATTATATCGTAGTTATAATCTGGAGTTCTCATATTAAGTTCTTTCTTATCAAGGAACGAGTTGGGGAAGGATAGAAAATATGTTTCTGATAAAATCTGATTGTTTGACATTTCCTTTTCATTTTGCTGAAGCCATTCTACCACCTGATCCGTCGCAACACATCTACCTGCACTAAATCTTGCCTTTGCATGAACAAGCTGTTACTGTTTAATCACTAGTTTCTTTTTCCTGTCTTTCATCTAATCGTCTGAGGATTTAACAAATTTTATTTTTAATTAACTCTGTTGCCGGATGCCTTCCGCGACGTCACAGCCGTTGGACTAACCTAGGGAACGGAAGTGGTTTGAGGCATCTTTCTGTGAATCGTGCAAATTTTTTTTGGATGTTCTATTTTAACTGTTTGTGTATCGCGTTAGCTCAGCCGTAAATTGGGTACCAGTACAACATTTCACTAAATGAGAGTAGGAAACCGCTTCAGGCTGGCAGGGCAATCATCCTCAGTATTTAATAGGCCACGCCGATTCTATCCAGGTTTGGCTCATCACTCTGTCTCGGAAGCTAGCACGCTGCGCGTTGCTTTACGCGAGCAGACCTCTTGTTCAATTGCTACGGTACAGTATAGTCCAATACATCCGTTATTGTAGCCGCTGCACGGCGAATGTCCTTTTCTGTTATTATATAAGAACGACGTTTCCTCGCTGCGAATATACTTGTGATTTTCACAGCTGTGCCTGTGTAGTTGAGAACCAAAAATACATGAATTTGAAATTTTGATTAAAATTACTCTGTATGCCGATTAATGAGAATTTGTGACTGGTTGCGTTATATTTTCATAAAATCTGGAACGTGATTTACAACATACAGCAACACTAAACGTCGGGAGTAAAAGTTACAAAATAATGAAAATGCAGCACTTGAATAGCAGCAATTGCCGTGCCGGATTATCCGAGCGGTCTCAGGCGCTGCAGTCATGGACTGTACGGCTGGTCCCGGCGGAGGTTCAAGTCCTCCCTCGGACATGGGTGTGTGTGTTTGTCTTTAGGGTAATTTAGGTTAAGTAGTGTGTAAGCTTAGGGACTAATGACCTTAGCAGTTAAGTCCCATAAGATTTCACACACATTTTTTGAATAGCAGCAATTGTCATTACATTTAAACTGCCTGATCTATTGGGGAATTTGGTATGTAGATCAAAACACAGAGCCAAGATGACAGCGTTTGTCTTCGTTAGACAGCACAACGTGTGAGAATACCTGTACCTCCACGATGCCACTGGAGGGGTACGCAACGCTAAAGGCCAGCACATGAGTGGGAAATCGCATCATTCGCGTCACTAAAGTCCTACACGACGTGCCACTCACATCAATTGCAACTGTTCATCATGCATAATTAACTTTGGTATTAGCCGCGTACATCTTTTAATCTCTTTTGCAATCTGAAGAGTAGATTTTTAACAGCTTTCGATGACACCTGCGTCCACCATCAGATCATTTGTATCTGTATGATATGAGAGGTAGAGAATCGCCCGAAAAACTAGTTGTTATCTCATTACATGATGACTGTATTCACCAGGGCTCTGGTAGAACAGTGAGGTGCTTTTATACAAAACGGGAGAGTGTCAGTTATCCTTCACACTACGATGTAAAATTTATTTCACGGTATACATAATATATTTGTATGAAAGAGATGTTAGGAAGTTCACTGAAAAGACTATCGTTTTTAAAAGAGCACACTTCTGAGTCAAACTGGTGTACAGCTCCAACAGGCGAGCGGCAAAACAAGTAAATTTGAAAAAAAGTAACTACACCAAATGTAAAGCGACCAGACGTCCCGATTTCACCGGCACCGCTCGCATTTTCGGATTCCAGTCCCCTAGTCCTCCTCGGGTTCCGCCTGGACCCCTAAACGCTCCGGTTCTTAGAAATTCGTCAGTGCTTACACCTTTTTTAATACCATGCTCCTAATCTAACATACTGCAACATGCGGTTTCATAAAAGGTATTCACCCGGCCTACTTTATGATGCTTTCAAATTCGAGATATTCAATAATACGTGCGATGAAGTTAGTATTACTGCGATGGATTCTCTTAGCAGTAATCCTAATGCTTTCAAGTACATTTCGTTGGTATACGTTTTGTCAGACTTTTCATGTGACGGTATTGAAGGTGGAAGGACAGCATGTTACAGTTACAGTGGTTGGAGATGCACCTCACGATGCAACAATGAATATGACAGAAAAACGAACACCAGATACATACCACACGGTATGAGTAGTGCCTTAAGCAAATTTTAATCTGAGGACGATATAAAAATTATTAAGTTCGAAAGTTTTGATAGCAGTGCACAATACACAGAACAGTGGACGTATCATTTAATGCCTTTTCAGACTACAGATAGGTTCTTTTGCTCCATGTAACTACATAGGATGAGGTACAAAAACGCTACAAGTCTCTTACAAATGTGTTACCAAACTGCAAAATTTATGATAATGACTTGTTCCTAAAGTGTGATAATATGCAGCACTTTGTCCCATATCATCAAATGGAGAAATGGAGCATAGAAAAACTGTCACAGACACACGTTGGGTGCAAATGTTATGAGTTTGTGTTATATACTCCCGGTACAAATGAACCAGTCGGGCATGTATTATCTTTGGTGAATAAACTCAAATGAAACTAGAGACTTTGTAGCACTAATGATGGTGAAAGTTAATTTGTAATACAGCTATTTGGAATTCTATAGCTACTTAAACTCAAAAGGGAGGCAAATATCTGCTGAATCAAATTCATCCATCGCAGAAGTATGGTGGAATGAATAACTGAATGTTAAAAGCTTTGTGTAGCTACATAAGCAAGTGTTGTATGCTGTTTACTAACTTTGAAGGTTTAAGTGTATTATAATTATACAGTACCTGCCAATGTGCCTATGTTTTAGATTATGTTTGTTATATTATCGTTTAGTGACAGCTATTCATTTCGTTGTAGGCTTTGATAATGTATAACAATTACAGATCATGATTGTATTCCGAGAAGTGAGTAGTTGTAAAACTGGTACCAGCTTTGATTCCCAGAAATATGGTCACCTTAACGAAAGGAATTACTTACTGGAGGAAATGACAGATATTGCAACATTTCCATACACCACCTCGAACACAAACAACCAAGTCGTCGACGAATACATGGGAATCATAATCAGGAACCTATGTTGAAGATATCTCACCTCATACAGGAAAATAAAACTAATATCCGAGAAGCAGGCTTATGGAACAGGTAACATCAGCCCATTGTATCTCAGTTCCCTGCCTCCAAAATACACCTTTTTGTACCAAATATTTACGGAGTATGCGCTCTATCACTTTTTTTCCCAAAGTCAAAGCCACTGGTTTAAGTCACTACGACACCAAAACCAGTGAAAATTGAATTTTTCTGCTAAAATATAGGTCCATTTCTGTTCAGAGTTGCTTTGGAATAAATCCAGAACAGTTTTCCAGTTTTCATTACGTTTTAGAAAATCAGACAATTTACGTCCTCCTAAAATTGTGTTTACAAAAATCACACGGTACAGTTCTTCAGGCTATGAGACTACCTGAAGTCATGTACACAATCCACAAAATCTAATACAACACTGGTGTTGTGTATCTTGATATTCAAAAAGCATTTATCACGTCGTGGGGTAACGCATTCGTCTACTGAATTTCAGTACAAGATCCTTTCTTTTCTAATGAATGTATAGATTTATATGAAACTTACAAAAACAAACTGCCAAACTGAAAACATCATAGTCGGAGTACTTAAATGTTCTGCCATAAGAAAAATTCTCTACGCCACATACATCGACGACGTTTTTCCGCAACAACCTTGAGTCCTGCTTTCACTATCCGCATGACAGAGCCTTTATAGGAACAACTTCGGTCTAAAATTTATCGCCCGGTAGTTACAGGAAAATCTGGAGACAAACGAAACTGGGCTCATCTTTGGAAAATAACCACTAACGCTACCACAAGAATGCAGTTCTCTTCATGAATAATCGATTGATACTGACTTCCAGACAGTCACAAACAGAATTGTATTACCGTCAAAATTCAACGTATAATACTTGGGATGAATGTTAGTCCGAAAGGTAGCCCCCATTACGCTCACTAAATAAATTTACAACAAAGGAAACTGTCCTACATGTCACCTGGATCGATTACTTACAGATAAAGGCCTCACTATCAAGACTACGTTCAACATATTTACGGCAGTCATTCCTCCAGACCTCACATGTAGCTATGAATTTTTTTATAATTCACTGCAGAAATCAGTACAAAACTTACAAGCAATTTCAAGGAGATTTTTGTCCATTGCTTCCGTTGAACCCATTTCAGGGCCAGCAGAGTTATCTAAACTGAGCTAAAAATCAACAAAGTTCTCTACATTATGCAG
Organism: Schistocerca serialis cubense; assembly: GCF_023864345.2. Classification (NCBI taxonomy): domain Eukaryota; kingdom Metazoa; phylum Arthropoda; class Insecta; order Orthoptera; family Acrididae; genus Schistocerca; species Schistocerca serialis. Next base: position 651,866,899 of record NC_064640.1, on the reverse strand, counting down.
GAAGAAGCAGGCATCTCCCACACATATCCAGAATCGTATTCCAGTTAGCCACTGACAGTATATCAGTGAAAAAACCAGACTGAAATCAGGCGATAATCCACTTTCCACTTGTTACACTGTAATAAAAAGTCATGTTACTATATCTTTGCGACGAATTCTGTACGATTTTTTTTAAATTATTGCATAACAACAAGGACTATTCTCATGATGGCGTGCTTAAATTATTATCTATGCTTTAGTTATGGTATAGATATTCTTTAAACTGAGCTCCCGATTAACTAATGATGTAATAAAACCTGTTAAAATATCTCATTAACTGCAACCAAGACTTTAATATTCCAATGACGGCCAGGTTTATAAGTTACAAGCACAGAACGGTGTGGCACGGTAAACATGGACGATAGAAAAGACCGAGGATTGGAGGCTGGAAGTTCTTGAAATACAATGCTATATAATGATGTTGAATATTAAGTCAAGATGTTAAACAGGAAACATGAGAGAACAATGCGTATCGAAAAACTCATTAATGATCACCTGTATTACAAACAATCGCCAAGTTAGAGGTGTAATATTCCTGTCCTCTTGAGACATAAAATATTTAGCGTAAGCGCAATATTGTAAAAATTCTAGACTATTTGAGTGACAAAAGCTCTTAGAACGGCAACACAAGTGTACAATTCATTTGACAGCATGGGGACAATACGCTTGGTATATTCCTTCTAAGAAGTCGCAGAGGTGCTGAGAATTTCATGGGTCATCGTGTCAAGTATCTGTCGTTGGTAGCTTGAACAGAGTAGCAGAGCTGCCGACGGGGTGAAATATCACAGTCGGCAACAGAGGGATTTCAGGTGTCGTCTTATGGGAGGTATGTACAAGAGACGTAATGAGACAGTTTGTACGATTGCCATAGTCTGTCACAACTGGACGATACTGGGAATCGCTGGCTGACAACACGTGTCTGTTTGGTAATCCACAAAACCTAGTTTCACAGCTGTACGTTCAGCAAGACAGTATACCAGTGCATAACTTCTGAACTGCCTGAAGAGTGATTCGTTAGATACGCTATGGGCGCAATGAAAGTTGCTTAGTCCAGGAAGTTAATGTGATCTCAGTTCCACTAGCAACATCATAGGTCTAGGGAAATGTTAGCTACATGAACATCAATGCATGTAATGCCTGTTGGCCGGGCTGCATCCACAGTTCGTTGAACTGCCAACGGCATTACATGCATTGATCAAAAATAATAGTGCATTGAGAATGGCTAGTTTCTAGCTGAAATTTAGAACTGCGAATAAAATTTAAAAAGGACGATTGATAGCTGAAATCTATTATTTAAAAGTATCATTTCTGTCTTTCTATTCCATTAGCACATGATATCGAATTTGTCTCTTTTTTTTCATAGTGGTCATAGTGTCCCTTAGGAACTTACCACCACCACCACAGTTACCCATAATGCACAGCCCCTCTCTAGTAGCATCTGCCACTAAAGTTTCCTGAGAAACTCCATGACGTTACCGTACCTGTTACGGAGCGCTGCATGAAACGCTCCTCAGTCCTTAACCTTACTTGATGAATGTCTCAGACTGAAGGGAGCTATACTCAACAATCGGTCAGTGAAGGTACTTTCGCTACTTCTTCATTGCTTGATATTCCTTTTCTCCCTTAGAAATTTTCCAGTGAATCTCTGTCTGCATCTGATTTCCCATTTCCCCACAGGTAGGTTTAAGCGTCGTTCCAATTTTGGCTGTTCTGGATGAGGTCACCTAGCGATTTTACGATTGTTTGTCTCTCAGAGGTTGATTGTGTGTAGCAGCGATGACCATGAATTCAGACTCGCAAGGCGTACCTTGGCCGACGTGCCACAGCGCTCAGTGAGACCGCATATTCTCCCCACCGCCACGAAGTGTTGTCTGAGTGGGAAAAGTGGGAAGAAGGGTAAATGGCCAAAACACCGTATTTAAACGGCAATGCTGTCGTACTGCTTACGGCTTAGTTTCATACTTCTCAACAACACTGATGAAAAACGAAAAAAATATGTAAGTATTACTTCATTATACACACATAAAAAAAGTTTTGCATTACCTCGGTTCCAAGAGTTCCGGAACGTGTACAGAAAATTGAAATAGAGATCAACATATTCATCATTTATGCCCGTTTTATTGCTCATGAAAACCACACATTGCATGTTGTACCCCCATACAGCGAGACCTTAAGAGGTGGTGGTCCACACTGCTGTACACACCGATACCTCTAATACCCAGTAGCACGTCTTCTGGCATTGAGGCATGCCTTTATTCGTCGTCGCATACTATCCACAAGTTCATCAGGATACTATTGTTCCAGATTGTCCCACTTCTCAACGGCGATTCGGCGTAGATGCCTCACAGTGGTTGGTGGGGCACGTTGTCCATAAACAGCCCTTTTCAATCTATCCCAGGCATGTCGATAGGGTTCACGTCTGGAGAACATGCTGGTCACTCTACTCGAGCGATGTCGCTATCCTGAAGGAAGTCATCACAAGATGTGCACGATGGGGGCGCGAATTTGCGTCCATGAAGACGAATTATTCGCCAATATGCTGCCAATATGGGTGCACTATCGTCCGGGGGATGGCATTCACGTATCATACAGCTGTTACGGTGCCTTCCATGACCACCAACGGTGCATATCGGCCCAACATAAGTCCAACCCAAAACAGCAGGGAACCCCGAACCTCGCAGCACTCACAGGACAGTGTGTCTAAGGCGTTCAGCCTGACTGGGTTGCCTCCAAGCACGTCTCCGACGATTTTCTGGTTGAAGGCATATGCGACACTTATCAGTGAAGAGAACATGTCAGTCCTGAGCGATCGATTCGGAATGTTGTTGGGCCCATGTGTACCGCGCAGCATGGTGTCGTGAGTACAAAGATGGACCTCGCCATGGACGTCGGGACTGATGTTGTGCATCATGCAGCCTGTTGCACACAGTTTGAGTCGTAACACTACGTCCGGTGGCTGCACGAAAAGCATTATTCCACATGATGGTGTTGCTGTCAGGGTTCCTCCGAGCCATAATCGGTAGGTAGCGGTCGTCCACTGCAGTAGTAGCCCTTGCGCGGCCTGAGCGACGCATCGACAGTTCCTGTCGCTCTGTATCTCCTCCATGTCCGAACAACATCGCTTCGGTTCACTCGGAGACGCCTAGACACTTCCCTTGTTGAGAGCCCTTCCTGGCACAAAACAATGCGGTTGTCATCGAGCCGCGGTATTGACCGTCTAGTCATGGTTGAACTACAGACAGCACGAGCAGTGTACCTCCTTCCTGTTGGAACGATTGGAACTGATCGGCTGTCGGACCCCCTCCATCTACAGGCTCTGCTCATGCATGGTTATTTACATCTTTGGGCGGGTTTTGTGACGTCTCTGAACAGTCAAAGCGACTGTGTCTGTGATACAGTATCCACAGCCAACGTCTATCTTCAGGAGTTCTGTTGTTCTGTTAACCGGGATGATGCAAAACTTTATTGATGTGTGTATTTGGTACGCTGAAGAAATAATTTTTATCTCGTGCAAACTGTTGGCATACAGACCGACAGAAACAGTATCGCTAATTTTCGCAGTCAGGTTCCCACATAATGATGACTAATTTTTTTTCATAATTGAAAATTGGCTTTGGCACGCATATTCTGGTAGAAATACTTTATGACGTTTGCAAACTCATTATGGAGATGTGGAAGCTCGCCCTGAGGAAAAACAAAATATGGACATCTTGGACAGTTTTAACGTAAAAGGATTTGTCTTTAAAACGGGAACTGCATGGCACTTCAATAAGTTACATATGCACATACACAGGGGCGCTTTCAATTTGAAATAGTAAACGGTCTCGAAAACAGTTCCAAAACGACTGTAAGACTAGCAGTGTCTTCAAAAACGTTTAGAAAACTATCGTTGTATTTCTTTCAAGGCTACTATGAATTCTTAAGATCTCGCATTTTCCTTAACGCCTGTGATCTTAGGGAACTGGACTGTGTTTTTTGTCAAAATTTGTCCTTTCTACGCCGGCCGCGGTAGCCGAGCGGTTCTAGGCGCTTCAGTCTGGAACCGCGTGACTGCTATGCTCGCAGTTTCGAATTCTGCCTCGGGCATGAGTGTGTGTGATGTCCTTAGGGGACTGATAAACCTCCGCTGTTAGGTCCCATAGTGCTCATAGAGATTTTAACCATTTTTTCTCTTCTACAGAGCTATTTTCTTTTTAAATGAATTCGCGTCATATCAGAAATAAGTTGTTTTTCACCTTACAATATCTTACTATGGGTAGTGTGCAGTGAAGTCCACTTAAAACGTGATCTGCAGTCCGTTTCGGATTTTCTAATTTTCCATCAGAAATTCAATGATAGCGGGCTTTAAACTGAAAAATCGGTCCAGGTATGCTATTTGATGCAACAAATGTACTTTGCAGTAGTACATAAAATCTCCGTACCCTTTGCTCAGTTCCATCGAAAACTGTTGTAACAGGCAGAGGAATAATGCGTGCGACTTCAGAAATTCAGTTAAATTTCTTCATGTGCTCCATGGGTGCAAATGCAGTATAGAGTGCTTCTTGATGTACAGAACAATGTACCCCACCTGTCGATCGTTGTAATTTTTGGCTGTTCCATTGTCAAATAAGTGCCTTAATTATTTCTACATAGTGTTATAATTTCATTCCATGGCAGTTATGCACTAACTGCAAAATAGTTACTGGGATTTCTCTACCACGAACAAATAGCGAATGGTAAACAGCGCTGACCCACGATTATGCCCAACTGCAGAGAGTCGGGCCCGCTGAAAAATGCAGTACGAATTAAAATGCCGCGCTGCACGCGTACTTCCGGGAACGAACGGGCAAAGCTGACAGGCCGAGCCTTGTCTCAGCCGTGCGTCGTTTGGCTTTCCGTAGCCGGCCCTGGTGTATAGCGTAATCGAGCAATAGTGAGGTAATCCGTCTACTTATGTGCAATACGTTACATTTATATGTGTGTGGGGTAAAGTCCCTGAACCAAGCTTCGATTTTCTGTATGTCTTCCTGCATTTCAGTACAGTTTTACAGCTTTTGAACGTTTCTGTATAAAACAGCAACATCGACAAACAGCCAAACGAGAAGTCCAATATTATTAACAAGCTCATGTATGTTTACATTGTCTCGTACTATGCTAATGAGCAGTATGAAACGACAACTAAGATTCCGTTGGTTTCACCAAATAACAACCAGACTGACAGCTTCCAACCAAGTAAAATGCGTTTTAGACAAGTACGTGCCGAGTGAAACTGTGAGGGACGGGAAAAACCCACCGTGGTACAACACCAAAGTTAGGAAACTACTGCGAAAGCAAAGAGAGCTTCATTCTAAGTTTAAACGCAGCCAAAACCTCTCAGACAAGCAGAAGCTAAACGATGTCAAAGTTAGTGTAAGGAGGGCTATGCGTGAAGCGTTCAGTGAATTCGAAAGTAAAATTCTATGTACCGACTTGACAGAGAATCCTAGGAAGTTCTGGTCTTACGTTAAATCAGTAAGTGGCTCGAAACAGCATATCCAGACACTCCGGGATGATGATGGCATTGAAACAGAGGATGACACGCGTAAAGCTGAAATACTAAACACCTTTTTCCAAAGCTGTTTCACAGAGGAAGACCGCACTGCAGTTCCTTCTCTAAATCCTCACACAAACGAAAAAATGGCTGACATCGAAATAAGTGTCCAAGGAATAGAAAAGCAACTGGAATCACTCAACAGAGGAAAGTCCACTGGACCTGACGGGACACCAATTCGATTCTACACAGAGTACGCTAAAGAACTTGCCCCCCTTCTAACAGCCGTGTACCGCAAGTCTCTAGAGGAACGGAAGGTTCCAAATGATTGGAAAAGAGCACAGGTAGTCCCAGTCTTCAAGAAGGGTCGTCGAGCAGATGCGCAAAACTATAGACCTATATCTCTGACGTCGATCTGTTGTAGAATTTTAGAACATGTTTTTTGCTCGAGTATCATGTCGTTTTTGGAAACCCAGAATCTACTATGTAGGAATCAACATGGATTCCGGAAACAGCGATCGTGTGAGACCCAACTCGCTTTATTTGTTCATGAGACCCAGAAAATATTAGATACAGGCTCCCAGGTAGATGCTATTTTTCTTGACTTCCGGAAGGCGTTCGATACAGTTCCGCACTGTCGCCTGATAAACAAAGTAAGAGCCTACGGAATATCAGACCAGCTGTGTGGCTGGATTGAAGAGTTTTTAGCAAACAGAACACAGCATGTTGTTATCAATGGAGAGACGTCTACAGACGTTAAAGTAACCTCTGGCGTGCCACAGGGGAGTGTTATGGGACCATTGCTTTTCACAATATATATAAACGACCTAGTAGATAGTGTCGGAAGTCCCACGCGGCTTTTCGCGGATGATGCTGTAGTATACAGAGAAATTGCAGCATTAGAAAATTGTAGCGAAATGCAGGAAGATCTGCAGTGGATAGGCACTTGGTGCAGGGAGTGGCAACTGACCCTTAACATAGACAAATGTAATGTATTGCGAATACATAGAAAGAAGGATCCTTTATTGTATGGTTATATGATAGCGGAACAAACACTGGTAGCAGTTACTTCTGTAAAATATCTGGGAGTATGCGTGCGGAACGATTTGAAGTGGAATGATCATATAAAATTAATTGTTGGTAAGGCGGGTCCCAGGTTGAGATTCGTTGGGAGAGTCCTTAGAAAATGTAGTCCATCAGCAAAGGAGGCGGCTTACAAAACACTCGTTCGGCCTATACTTGAGTATTGCTCATCAGTGTGGGATCCGTACCAGATCGGGTTGACGGAGGAGATAGAGAAGATCCAAAGAAGAGCGGCGCGTTTCGTCACAGGGTTATTTGGTAACCGTGATAGCGTTAAGGAGATGTTTAACAAACTCAAGTGGCAGACTCTGCAAGAGAGGCGCTCTGCATCGCGGTGTAGCTTGCTCGCCAGGTTTCGAGAGGATGCGTTTCTGGATGAGGTATCGAATATATTGCTTCCCCCTACTTATACCTCCCGAGGAGATCACGAAGATAAAATCAGAGAGATTCGAGCGCGCACGGAGGCTTTCAGACAGTCGTTCTTCCCGCGAACCATACGCGACTGGAAGAGGAAAGGGAGGTAATGACAGTGGCACGTAAAGTGCCCTCCGCCACACACCGTTGGGTGGCTTGCGGAGTATAAATGTAGATGTACGTGAAGTCCAAATTTTGGGCTTCGTTACAAACATTCACTCAACACAATCTACATAGTTAGCTCCTTATTATCCCGATGCTGCTAATATGGCTTGCGGATTATTGGTGCACAGTTCGGCTAATTTTGAGAAGTGTGAAGCAGAGACCGAAGAATTCTATAACAATTAGAATACTAATTTCTAGTTGTGAAGACGAAGATAACAAAAATATCCACGCGTTGTTGAATACTGATGACTATGAACTGGGATGTGTGCAGTTAAGTGATGTGTATATGGTGAACAACGTATGTTCGCTAGAGGAAGAAAGCGAGGACAACGTGATCAAGGAACCTGTATTCGTACACACTGACGCTCTAAAAGGTGTTGATATCTCATTAGAGTATGCAGGACAAAGTTTGTTTGACTGTGGAGTATGCAGGACAAATTTTGTTTGGCTTACAGCGATGTTCTGACTCTCTGGATAATCAGACCTACCATCAGGATAAAAGCGAATGAAAACAGTGACAGAAAAATATTGGATGATTGAAGGTAGGAGATGACGGACTGGTGGAAGTAAAGCTGTGAAGAGTGTCGTGAGTCGTGCTTGGGTAGCTCAGTCGGTAGAGCACTTGCCAGCGAATGGCACAGGTCCCGAGTCAGAGTCTCGGTATGGCACACAGTTGTAACCTGCCAGAAAGTTTTATATCAGTGCACACTCCGCTGAAGAGTGAGTACTTGATTATGCATATTGGATGATTATTTACCGAAAGTGAAGTGAAACAGGCAATAAGAAATACGGCGTGTGGCATGTGGAAGTTTTCAAATAGTTTGTCAGTTTCCGGCGAGTAACGCGGAAGTAATACAGTGAACTTTCAAAATATGCGACGTAACATTTTTTATGAATAGCCATAGTAAGTAGCACGTTCCGGTAAAAATTTCAGTTTTTGGATTACCCGTGCTTTTCGGTTATGTGTGCAGCGCCAGGCCAACATTAACCCGGATAACGCTATAACAGCAGACTTTGCTGAATTAACAAATAAAAACAAAAAAAGAAAATATTTAAGAACATACGTTCACTGTTCTCTTCGGTGTCTACACCAGTACGTATATCGTCACACGGCACAACATTATTACGCCACGGGTCAAACACGACATGACGTATCGGCAGGTTTAACTTACCTCCTTGCTGCTTACGTCCTTTCCATTTCCGTTCTGGCACTTCGTATTACTCACGGGCGCCGTAGCGCAGAACTTGTTTTCTACAAACGGGGAAGGTGCGTTGGTGGCGGACGCTATTAGCGAGCCTGGAGAGCTGGTTCCCGGGGAGGCCGCCCACGCGATCGATGTCCACGGGACGCTGCTGCCATATTCCGCCCAGGGAGGGGAGTTTACTCGTTGGCCGCTTAAACGCAGCTGCCTGCGCGTTAGAGGCTCATCTCGCCCCTGGTAATCAGAGCTCCCGCCGGCAAACTCACTCCGCCCCGTGCTCACTTTGAATTTCATTCATTAACGGAAAAGCTTATTTCCAACAACAGACGCCGGCCATTACCGTCTTTCTTTAGCCCTCTCCAGATACTCCGTATCCCTTGTTTAACAATGCAAAGGAACTGAAATGACGTTCGAGTAACGAGTGGATTTTTCTGACATGTCGAGGGACTCGGCTGGCGGCGAAATCCTACCTCTCATATTACGGCAACATTACCGTTCAGAAGAATAGTGCGACCACCTTCAATGGTCTATAGTAGCAAGAGAAACACAAACGAGAATTGTATCGCAGACTTTACCTGTGTCTTCGGATGTTTATAACAGATGATAACAAGCTATACCCTCCACTGAAAGTGATGTAAACGTCATGTGTCGCGTGCCTGGGCGGCACTAGTTTTCGTGAAGAGTAACGTACACGTCCGGACGGCACACCATTCAAATAGGTCAACAACAACACAAAGATCTCCATATGTACTTTTACTAAGTAATTTAATGACAGACCTATCAAGGCGTAGCTAGAGGGAATATCTCCAAATATATAATCACACTCCTTACATAAAAACATCTTTTTCATTTCTCCTGCTGGCTCTGTACGTAACACATGTACTGCGAATATACGAAATCTCTACTTTCTTTCCCAAATTGTAGTTTCCAAACTATTATGCAGGATGTTACAGTTTCCGTCGTCTGACACGGTACACAGCGACACCTACAGAGAGCACCACGCCAGATTAGACTCCAGTGAGATGCCACATTGTTATGAATAGTTGTCATACATATGGCGCACGTAACATGAACCGCATTATTCTTCACCCAAACGAGTTATAAACAAACAGTTCATCAGCCTATGGTTAAGCCTGACGCCGCAGGAGCGCAGATAGCAGAGACTACGTCCTTCATTCGCCAAGCAGATCGTAGATGAATATTTTTTCACCGATTGTAGATTTAAGCTACCACAGTACTTCACTCGGCAACCAGTTTGTTTCAGTTGCTGACAATCTGCCAAACGATAGTCAACGAGCTGCCATCAGAATTTGTCGAGGTGTTCATCTATTAAGTGAGCCAGAACTTATACCTCGTCACCGACAGCAGTCATTCGAAAGTGATCTAATCAGTGTGTGTCGACTTAGTTACAAATCCTCAGCTCCGTTTCAAGCCTTGTAAAAATGTCCAACTCGACCGTGGGTGATGTAAGTTTGAAGTCGAAATGCGAATGGAGAACCACAGTTAAACCAAGACAAGGCAGACCTCATGTACAGACAAACAGGGGCCGTAGAGTACTGTGGAGGATGTTTGTAAAAAATTGAATTAAATCAGAAAAAAGAAACATTTATGAGTCCCAAAGTCCTAGCAGCAGACCAGCTAGGACAATGACTGTGCGTAGGACTTAAAAGCAATGGTATGCAATTGTCGAGCAGCTTCTCGTAACTCACACATTTTTCTAGTCAAAGCTAGACTATGTTCGAGGCTTTTAAATAACTTCCGTAACAAACACTGGATGACTGGAATTGAGTGATTTGAAGTTAGTCCGCAGCTCGTGGTCGTGCGGCAGCGTTCTCGCTTCCCGCGCCCGGGTTCCCGGGTTCGATTCCAGGCGGGGTCAGGGATTTTCTCTGCCTCGTGATGACTGGGTGTTGTGTGCTGTCCTTTGGTTAGTTAGGTTTAAGTAGTTCTAAGTTCTAGGGGACTGATGACCATAGAAGTTAAGTCCCATAGTGCTCAGAGCCATTTGAACCGTTTGAAGTTAGGAATCACGCTATAAACTATGGCAGTCCGATGGAAGTGTTTCGGTTTGACGAATGTCTGGAGAACATGTGCATTTCCGGCAGTGAAATATGGAGGAAGTGGTGTTACGGTATGGGAATAGCTTTCCGCTGTTGGTCTGTGGTCCCCGTATTGCGTTTAAGATAACATGCACAGCTTTATGTACTGCGTACTGCAGAGGTACAGTTCAGAAACGCTGATTGTTTCCGTCAGCAATACGGTACAGCGTGCCATAAAGCAGCTTCTGTGATATGATATCTTTGACATTACTTTTTTTCCAATGGATCAGGTCACTTTTCCACCATAATTCTCCATTATCTGTAACATGCACAGCCAGAAGTTGTTAACCCAACCGAAGTTACACAGTTCTTTACGGAGTGTAAGGGTGCCCTGAATAGTGCACCCAAGAAAAATACTAGTGATGCACTACTGTGATTCCAGCTAGGAATGCATCGATTCAAACTAGCTCATTTCTACTGTTACGCTGCTATTTGTTATGAGCCAGTACAGTATTTCGGAAGTACTATGTGTAAAAGACATGTAAAGGGCATTGTGATGTCTCTGAATGAGGGCAAGCTGAAGACAGGGAAGGAAGCATTTTTCTGCACAATGATGTTACCGGAGCGCGCGCCCGTTATATTTGACGGAGGGTCCTGCAGGTCAGCAACGATAAGGCAAAATGAAGGACCAGAAGATTTTCAGCCCAAGAAAATATGAAGTATACACTACCCGAGAGAGATTTTGCTAAACTAAGGATAGTTTTACAGTATTTTTTTTGACAAATTTGGGTCTTTCAGTGTCGGGAAAGAAGCGGTTACCTAATAACAAAAAAATTTCCAGCAGATGATTTGACGGCAAGACGCAGAACCTGTGCTGGATATAAGAACATACCCTTTAGCAGGTAGAAGACTGAGATGTACACTTACGAAGAAAGACTTTACTTCTTTGCCCGATGGGATGCACTTCAGCTTCTGCTAGAAGCTCACTTCAACTTTGATTCTGTGTGTAAAAACGTCAATCATGAAAAATTATTTTCGAGATACGTCTCAGGGCCAGTAAGTCAGACGTAACTATCGAACAGGCAAAGCAAATTCTGCTATCATTCCACACAGGCAGTATGAAAGGCTTGAGCTGCCTGACACAAGCACGTCAGCACCGTACCATATGATAGCGAAGTGAATAGTTTAGCAGATTAAAGATCATTCTTCTTGTGCCAAAGTAATAACTAACACCACGCAAAATGACTTTGAGATTATCATCAATAAAATAAGAAAATTACCGTATCATTTTGTTCTTAGTATGTGGTATAAAGATGTAGAACGTTTGATTGAAACTCTTAAGAGTGAGTTATTCACTAGTTTTGAAAAAGTAATCGCTTTAGTTCTGATACAAACTATATTAATCACATTTTAAAAAATCTGTTGTAAAATACTTTAATTAAATCCTTAATGCTGTCACATCTAATCCATATATTTTTATTGATTGAAAATCCGCCACTTAAATGCATTGTTTATAACTAACGAATGTAAGGAAATTCTGCACTTAAATACACTGTTTATAATTAATGATTGTAATTAATTTGAATAAGCCTCTCAGGAGGGAAGTATTATAAATCCATGACCACATAAAAACCTTCCCATCGCGGATATAACTAAAGTATTACCACGAAGGAGAAAATAAAATCACAAGCAAAGTAATCATAGCAATGGATAGAGAACGAAGTTTCTTCAGTTTTAGATATGTGGTCACAGGCTACTCTTTCAGTTTATAACGAGTATGACATTTACTGTCGATGTTTCGTTATACAGGACTGAGAACTGTAAGCATGCCGTCGACATGTGTAGTTCGCTAGAGACGCCAGTTGTGACAGAAGTTTCAAGAAATGAGGAAGTCGAAACCTAAATAAATACCAAACCATTTGTATGGAAAGGAATGAAGTTATGAATCGCTCGTTACCGGAAGTTAAGCAAAACCGGGAAAAAGAGAAGAACCAACATAGAAAAAAGCCAGCTATCACTGTTAAAGAAAAACCGGAATTTTCCAACAGGTGGGAGTCTGTTATGCACAGGAAAGACATTCCCTCAGCTTAAAAATGAACGAAGAGCATTGGACCAGACCAGTAACGACTTACCCGCGTCTGCACATAATTGTGAGTATTGTGAGTAGGATGTGGTAAAGTTATCAAACTAACGACACAAGGGTGCCATTAGAACCCTGTTGTTCAGGGTAGAGATCTAGTACGCCCTGAAGGCATACACAGACAGCAGTTCCGCCGGTATTTTACGTGTCACCATCTGCCAACTGAAAACTTAAGCGACGGTTCAGTGTTATTGGAAATGTGCACCGCACTCCACTCCGAGGTAGACCGAGAGTAACAGCTCAACTTAGGAATGGATATCTGGTCTTAACTGCGCAGCGAAGTCAGGTGCAAGAAAGTTTTCTTTATCGCTTGCAGGAGCTTCAGTTTTCAGACAACAGCGTAACTAAGGATCAGAACAACGTAAGTTCCGCTCAGGAGACAGTCACGCATGCTCTAAAATCCACTGTGCACTGTGTCAGGGAGGGTACATCTCTTCAACATCATCGGCTTCTGTAGTATTCGGCAGGACTGGGTGGCCGAACGGTTCTAGGCGCTACAGTCCGGAACCGCGCGACCGCTACGGTCGCAGGTTCGAATCCTGCCTCGGGCATTGATGTGTGTGATGTCCTTAGGTTAGTTAGTTTTAATTAGTTCTAAGTTCTAGGCGACCGATGACCTCAGAAGTTAAGTCGCATAGTGCTCAGAGCCATTTGAAACATCTGCTGGCGGAGTGACCACGCGGTTTGAGGCACCATGTCACGGACTGCACGGCTCCTCCCACCGGAGGTTTGAGTTCTCCATCGGGCATGGGTGTGTGTGTTGTTCTTAGCGTAAGTTAGTTTAAGTAGTGTGTAAGTCTAGAGACCGATGATCTCAGCCGTTTTGCCCCTTAGGTATTCACACACATTTTGAAGTGTAGTCGAAAAACTCGCTTACGTGAGATAGTAGCGTTAGGAACAGTAAACGGAATGCTTGCAGAATGTGGATTTTACTCGTAAACCAACAGCGTGATTTACCCAGCGACGTGGGACCGAAGCATATACCACTACGTTAACGAGGCGTTCACGTCCGCAGCAGACCTGTCAGCATCTCTTACCGTCCTGCAGACCGGCCGGGTTCAGTTCACTGTAATGCTAGGGATTTTCACTTGGTGGGCGGACTGGAATGCTATGAACTCAGCCTCGTGCGACCAACTGAAAAGTTATTTGAATGTGAAGCGGCGGCTGCAAGGTGTGGGAAACTGGCAACGGCCGGCGCAGCGCTGTGTTCACCCCATGGTATTCCATATCACATTCAATTGACGCCAGAGGACAGACGATTTCCTATATGGCGAACGTTCATCATAGACAAGAGTATCGCAGAGTGTGCCCCAAGAAGATGCGATATAACCTTTCTCGTTTTTTGTATACGTAAACGATCTCACGGAGATAGTATGCAGCAATCTGCGACTGTTTACTGATGACGCTGTAATGTAGGGGAAAGTGTTATTGTTGAGTGTCTGTAGGAGGATACAGGGTGACTTAGACAGAATTTCTGTTTGCTGTGACGAATGGCAGCTTGCTCTAAATGTAGAAAAAAGTGAGTTATGCAGATGAGAGGGAAATAGGACCCTATAATGCTCGAGTGCAGTATTTGTGGGGAGCTGCTTGTCACAGTCACGTCGGCTACATATCGAGATGTAACGTTGTAAAGTGATATGAAATGGGTCGGCCTGTGTGGCCGTGCTGTTCTAGGCGCTTCAGTCTGGATCCGCGTGACCGCTACTGTCGCAGGTTCGAATCCTGCCTCGGGCATGGATGTGTGTGCTGTCCTTAGGTTAGTTAGGTTTAAGTAGTTCTAAGTTCTAGGGGACTGATGACCACAGATGTTAAGTCCCATAATGCTCAGAGCCATTTGAACCATTTTTTTGATATGAAATGGGACGGGCATTTAAGGTCAGTAGAAGAGAAGACTTCGGTTTGTTGGGAGAATTCTAAGAATGTGTGGCTCATCTATAAAAGAGACTGGGTATAAAAGAGTTATACGATCCATTCTTGAGTGTTGCTCGAGTGTCTGGTGTCCTCACAAGGCCAGATTAAAGGAAGACATAGAAGCATCTTAGAAGCTTTCTGCTAGATTTGTTACCGGTGGGTTCGGTCAACAAATAAGTGGACTCAAATGGGAACCCCAGGAGGAAAGACGACGTTCATTTTCCGAAATACTACTGGGAAAGATCAGAAGATCGACATGGCTGACTACACAGCGATTCTAGTACTACAAAGTGCAATGTCGCGTAAGAACCTCGAAAATAAGAGTAACTGAGACCCGTATGGACGCAAATAGACAATCGTTTCATTTCGCTGCGTCTGGGAGTGCAATAGAAAGGGAATGACTAGTAGTGGTAAAATGTGCAGTACGCCATGCAGTGTATGATACCTTACGGAGTATGTAGATATATATGACAATGACACGGCTACCTGTAGGCCCGACCAAAGTGCTACTTACTTTTTAAGCAACCAAAGTAACAAAAATATTTGTACTGAGAACACCAAACACGCAGTAATAATGTTGTAGCAAAAGAATACCGAACTATACAATATCCCATATTTACTAACTCTTGTTGTGTTTACTCTCAGATTTGCAGTTTTATTCACCAGTGTTTATTATTAAATTTCGGCACAAAAAGCTTGCATTAGTTGGAAATATTTTTTTCTGATCATAAGTGGAATGATAAACAAATGTCTGTCAGGATAGTTTCAACTGATAATGATTCTTCTTCGTTGCTTTCGACCATCTTGTGGCTTGTCGAAGGGGCTTCTCTGCGATTTTGTGATTGTTAATTATGATTATGGTAAGGGGTGCCATTGGTTACACGTCTCGGTCAGCTCTTGTTCGCATTGACAGCACTTTGAACAATGGACGTTACATTTAAGATGTGTTACGACCCGTGGCTCTACCCTTCATCCTATCACTGCGAAACCCTACATTTCAGCAGGATAATGCGCGACCGCATGTTAGAGGTCCTCTACGGGCCTTTCTGGATAGAGAAAATGTTCGACTGCTGCCCTGGCCAGCACATTCTCCAGATCTCTCACCAATTGAAAACGTCTGGTCAATGGTGGCCGAGTGACTGGGTCGTCACAATACGCCAGTCACTGCTCTTGATGAACTGTGGTATCGTGTTGAAGCTGCATGGGCCGCTGTACCTGTACACGCCATCCAAGCTCTGTCTGATTCAATGCCCAGGCGTATCAAGGCCGTTATTACGGCCAGAGGTGGTTGTTCTGGGTACTGATTTCTCAGGATCTATGCACCCAAATTGCGTGAAAATGTAATCACATGTCAGTTCTAGTATATTTGTCCAATGAATACTCGTTTATCATCTGCATTTCTTCTTGGTGTAGCAATTTTAATGGCCAGTGGTGTACGTTTTGAGCCGGTTGCCGTACATTCAGTTACTCATTATTGGGCCACTAATTCGTAACTATTGATTCCTAATTGAATCTGCAACTTGACATGTTTCCATTGGCCACTTCTTCATACATATTTCATTTACTCTGTTTTTATCCTATGATCTTCCTCATATTTATCTTTCTTCCTTTTAAACACATTGGAGTTGGAATCCGCTACCATTCATCATTGCTTCAGACGCTCTGTCCCCGCCCCAAACATCGGATGGCAGAGGCAACCAATTACCCTATTCCATTAAAAGTACAACACCTTCTGCCCCGTCTCTACTGACCTAGCTGTCGACGGGGAGTTAAACTCTAATCTCATCCTCCTCCTCTCCTCCACCCCCGCAACCTCTCCGAGGTACGTGACATGGCTGTGTGATCTTGAACGGCTAAGCAGACAACATGTGTATCTCGCGGGATGCTAGATTCCGACCAGCGTGAACAAGATCGTGGCATAATAAATCACAGTATCGAGAGGCCACGGCAATACCGCTGTACTTGTTACCCGAGGCATAAAACAATCCCCTCACGATCAGGATTCAAAGTTCTTCCTTGAATATAGACTGTAGATGACAGTATTGTATCAAATTAATGGGCTAAGCTGAAATGCTAACCATTTGTAGATCCACGCGTATTAAATACTTCACGCCATTTTGATGTTTGTCGCACTCTTTCTTCACGATGTTGCAGTTCTAAAGGTCAACAGTTTATGTTTATTGGGGCCTGCGTGGTATACAGATGTTTCCATCATAATAATAAGTGAAAGGTAATGTTGTGTCTGAACCCAGTCGGTTTCATTGTCCTAACTGAGAGAGTATGTTTTACAAATCGCCTAAACATATTTTCTGGCTATTCTTTGATTTCTTCTCTAGTCGACAAATATCCTCAATTACCAGAGTTTGCTATTGGCAACAGAGACTGCTGAGTTGCTCAACGTACCCAGTATCTACTGGAGGCGCACTTGAACTTGTTTGTTTTTAGGTATTTCCCCCAACAGCTGTTACAGCTCAGGCGCGTTACTGCCCATAGGCTAGTGGCCAGTGACCTTATTGCATACGCGTAGGACAACTGGATGGGATCATCATGTTTTTAAGTCACTAATTTTCGTCAGTCACTTCGGTATTAAACAACAGCAACTCGTTTCTGATGTTCCCACCTTCGTCTCCATATGGATGCCGGCAGTGTTATGCATTTTAATTTTTGCTTCTTGCAGCAGTTGTTTGATGTGGTATTTGTTTTGCTGTGTTCCTTTATTTCTTCAGTGTGACACTGAGCATTATACTGTAACTAATGAAAAACTTCCTTAAAATTTTTAGGGTTCCTTATTTCTCAGCTCAACTCACCCTGCTACACCCTTACATGCTTTTCAGATTGTTTCTGACTACCATGTATACGCTAAAACAATTAAGTTACTTGTACGTTATATTTATTGTTGTAGAGGAAATTGCAGTACTTAGTTATCGCATATCATCTAGTAACCCAAAAAACTTTCAAAAAAGTTGATTGTTGATGATATCTCCTGGCATATTAAATCAGGTTGTCAGACCAGGTATCATATGCGGAACCTGGCCTTTCACGAGCAGTTCACTTACCAACTGAGTTATCGAATATCTCTCTCCAACTTCCTAAACTTTATAAAGGACCTCCTGTATAGTCTGCAGAATTAGATCTCCTGTAAGAAAAAATTAGGAGGATAAACAGTCTCGACAGAGCCGATGAGGGAAGTCTTACAGAAGTGATGTTGTGAGGGTGGTTGGATCAGTAGTCATGTCTGGATAGCTGATACAGTAAGAGCATTACCAAGGAAGGCAAGGTTACATTTTAGAAGACTGATCAGGTACGTAGATTTACTCTGGCAGGAAATTTCAAAACGGCTCGCATTCTACTACAAAGTACTAGTTTTCTTCTGTAAACTCCATTAATATACCTTATATTTGAGACAGAAAAATCTTTGCTAACGTTTTTCCTAGATCTGCATCTACATACATACTCCGCCAGCCACCATATGGTGTGTAACAGAGGGTATGTTGCACTATTACTAGGCACTTCCTTTCCCGTTCCACTCGCAAACAAAGCGAGGGAAGAACGACTGCCTATACGTCACTGTAATAGCCCCAGTTTCTCTTATTTTATCTTCGTGGTCCTTATGCGAAATGTACGTTAGCGGCAGTAGAATCGTTCTACAGTCGGCTTCAAATGGAAGTTCAGTAAATTTTCTCGCACGAAATGAACGTCGTCTTCCCACTTGAGTTCACGAAGCACCTCCGTAATACTTGCTTTCTGATCCAGTCTACCGGTAACAAATTTAGAAGCCCCCCCTTCTAAATTTCTTCGATGTATTCCTTAAGTGTGACCTGTTGGGGATCCCAAACACTCGAGCAGAACTCAAGAATGGGTCGCACTAGTGTGGTATATGCAGTCTCCTTGACAGGTGAACCTCTGTTACCTATTATTCTCCCAATATACAGAAGTAGACCATTTGCCTTCTCTACTACATTCCTTACGTTCCCGTCCCATTTCATATTAGAAATATTATGCGTAGGCATTTAATCGAAGTGACCATCCGGTCTGCCGAGCGCTGTTGGGAAGGGGGGTGCACTCAGCCCTTGTGAGGCAAACTGAGGAAACTGACACATGGCCCAGATAGCAGTGTGCTGACGACATGCCCCTCCACCTCCGCATCCAGTGCCACCTGTGGGCTGAGGGATGACACGGTGGCCGGTCGGTAGCGTTGAGCCTTCATGGCTCGTTCGGGAGGAGTTAGTTAGTTAGTTTATTTAATCGAAGTGGCCGTGTCAAGCAGCCCACGACTGATACTGCATTCAAACGTTATAGGATCCTATTTCCTACTCATCAGCATTAACTTACGTTTTTGTACAGTTAGAGCAAGCTGTCATTAATCACAGCAACTGGAAATTTTGTGTAAATCATCTTGACCCTACAGTCATCCAACGACGATACCTTCCGGTACACCACAGCGTCATCGGCAAATGACAGTAGACTGCAGTTCACCTTGCCCGCCAGATATTTTATCTATACTGGTGTTCAAAATTAAAGCAACAAACCGCTGTTTCCCCATCCTGTGTCTAAGTCACGTTATAATCATACCAACTGTTAACAGATGTCCATATGATCGTGTTCTGCACAGAAGATGGCATTCCGGTCAATAGAGAACCACGCCAGCGATGACACCAGGTCATCCATCAGATAGGGTAGTATTTGTCGGAAAGTCTCACATCCACAATCGCTGATTACAAGGTCACAGACCGTGCAGTATATCACAGAGAAGACGCCTGCCAGAATCCTGCAGTGGAGAGGCGTAGGAGGAATAGAAGCAGGACGGTCGCAAACTGATGTGGCCCGATGGCTTAAAGCGAATTGTTATGTTTTTTCTTGGACGTGGCAACAGTTTATAGAGACCAAAACTATATCCCAAAGATCAGAACAGGGCCAAACATGTGTGACATCAGAAAGAGAGGACCGTTATTTGGCTGTAATGGTACAACGGTACCGCCTTAATACTGCATGACAACTGACATCTGACCTCGCAGCATCCATTGGACGTGTTGTATCGAAGCAAACGGTGTACAGAAGGCTTCGGAGGACTGGTCTTTATTGTCGGACGCTTGCTGTAAGTGTATCTCTAATGCGTTTTCTCAGGAGGGAACGTTTAGAGTGGAGTCGTCAAAATGCCATCTGGACGGTCGAACAATGGGCCAATGTTCTTTCCATAGGTGGTTCCCGATTTTGTCTTTAGAGTGATTCTCAACGTATTCGCGTCTGGAAGGAACCTGAAACACGATTTCGGGACCCAAAAACTATGGAAAAAGACTGCTATCGAGGAGCGTTCCTAATGGTGTTGTCAGGGACTATATTGACCACTCGAACAGCTCTTCATGAAATTGTACAGGTAAATCAGAAAGTTTAACTGCTGTCAGGTATCGTGACGAGATCTTAAGACCTCATGTGTCGTTGCTACGAGGTGCTTTGAGCTCCGACTTCGTATTGATGGACAGTAATGCTCTACCTCATAGAGCACGGGTGGTTGATGTTTTCTCGGAAACAGGATATTGCACACATGACGTGGACTGCTTGCTTTTCCGATTTGAATCCAATGGAGCATGTATGGGATGCACTACGGTGACAGACTGCATCACGTAAGCAGCTCTGCAGGAAGAGTGAGTGTTATTGTCTCAACATGAAATTGATGACATCATTCACAGCATGGACCGTCGCTTTCAGGCCTGTATTGCTGTCAGAGGTGATCACATCCCATCCTGAACACAGTAATCAGTTGTCGGAATGTGTGTGTAAGTCCGTTAAGTTGGAAAAATCGAAGAAAATTGTTGTCTACCGTTAATGCACGTTGATGTCGTATATGTTGTGTATTCTTTACATAGTTTATACTTTACTATCACCTGTTTATACTGTTTTGTGGTAAAATAAACGCAACCTTACAAAATTTCCGTTCGATGCTTCAATTTTTGGCACCGGTGTATATAGAGAGTAAGGGCGGTCCTATCACACTTCCTTGTGGCACTCTTTTCTGATGGACATGCGCCTTCAAGGACAACGTAGTGGGTTCTGTTACTTAAGGAGTCTTAGAGCCACTTACTTATCAAGGAACCTATCGCATATACTCGTGCCCTCATTAACAGTCTGCCATGGGGTACCGTTTCAAACACTTTCTGGAAATCTAGGAACATGGAATCTGCCTTCTGCCCTTCATCGATGGTTCGTAGGACATAATGTTGGAAGGGTTAGCTGAGTCTCGCATGAGCATACTTCGTAAATCTGTATTGATCTCGTACAGGAGCTATTTGGACTTTTTCTCGTCACGTGGGACTTTGCACTGGGCGAGAGATTCGCGAAAAATAAGTAAGGGACTGACCCAGTAGCGTACTATCTGTAAAACTGAACTGGCATTCCAACCGAACATGGCGACTTATTTGCTTTCAACTCTTTCAGTTGTTTCTATACGCCAGGGATGTCTGTTACTATGTCCCCCATACGGAAGTCTGGGCAACAGTCAAATGATGGTAGTTTGTACGGTTCTACTATGTTAATGATTTCTTAAATGCGAGAATTAAAACCTCGGCTATCCTTCTGCTGTTTTTGTATAGGTAAATCTGCTATCAACCCGAAGGATGGTCTGAAGGCTAACATGCTTTACTAGCCAAACTCCTATTGTACGTAGTATATGCTTGAATTCCTGCGACTTCTGAGTTGACTTACATAGCCACTTATAGGTTAACCTACAGTTTAACGTGGACACCAAATCACGATGGAAGTCGGTATTTTTTCCATTAACAAATGTCGTGGAGGTGAATGAAATGACAAGTGATAGACAAAAATCTTAGGAATGAATCGTGATTAAAAACCAGTGCAGAATACCAGTAATCTGGCACTAAGCAGTGAACCACAGAGCCACTGCAGTATTTGGAGATGCGGTTTGAGACAACTTGTATCAGAAAGTTTCTGTAGGGACGCCTGCGCAGTCTTGATGGACCTGCTGCTCACGAGGTGAGACAAGAAGTGCATAAATGATAAGAACTGCTGCCGTGACTACATGCGAAGGCCTGTGGACTGGCCTGCAGCGGTCCATCGATCGTTCCCGGCCTCGGAACCTCGACAAGCCGACACGCACCAGACGAAGGCACCTGCGCCTCAAGTACGTGCTTCAATTTATTATCGGGTAGGTCAGTGCACACTCTGGTCCGCAAGTTAACCATAACCGTCAACGGTTGATTATAGAGATAACAAGGTGAAGAAACCACTGTAAACAACTGTAAATGTTCGTCTCAATAACCCTCGCTAACGTACGGCTGTGTACTGGCGCTCGACTCAGAGGTAGCCTGTCGTATCCACAGAAAACAGGCCAGTCTTGCACAGAGAGATGCAGTGCGAGCTTATCTAACTATAGATACCAGCTGTAGCCCGTGTTACAGTATTTAGTTCTCAGACGCGTTTGAAGCACGTCAGACGAAGACTGAAGCATTAAGCGTAAAATCGCGTCAAGTCACGACTTTGGCGATGGTTCGTAGAAAAAGACAATGTTCGTCGTAGGTCAGTACAAAATCGACCAAGCGTCATTAATTCCTAACAGGGCGGATACTCGTCCTTTACTGCACGACAATATCGTATCATGTCTGCGAGGTAAACGATTGCCGAGCGTAGAGCTGCCTCTGAAGTTGATTTTTACAGATTAATTGTGCAACTGAGGCACAAACACTTGATTGGCATACAATGCGTCTGCCAGTGTATGTCTTGCTTGCGACAGCGCAAATTGTAGAGGCAGTAAATCGAGACTGACCGATGAAAGTTTAGTGGAATACTGTATGCTGATATGAATCACGCCTCACATGTATAAAAAAAAACAAGAACATAATAAAACGCTCCACTACATCTCTCTAGTGCTCCATTAATAGGAGAAGCCGGGGCAGGAAGGAACCACGGTGCAGAACTGAATTAGGGATTCATCTCGGCTGCAAAGTGGTGCACTTCAGAATCACATTCACGGGCTATTATCCAAGCGACAAGACGCTTTTCCAGACTGACTTTTCGAAATCCTCCGTAACAGACAAAAAATTTCCCAAAATTATACTATTTCACAATCATTCCCCCAAATGTCTTTAAACCACCTAGTTCCTTAAAGCTATTACGATGGCATGCTGAGGAATAATGCCTCAGAATTTTTTAAGTGAAAACTTTTAAGGCTCTTTAAATAAAACAAATATTATTAAATTTATACATCTTGATTCTTCATATCTACATTTTTGCAGCCCTCTGCCACTAGACGCTTCCTGTTTTTGCCTGTAACATGGCAGTCCGTTACGTAACTATGTCGGTGAGTAAGAAAGAGCGTGTCGCAATCGAGTTTCAAATTGGAAGAGTTCGTCCACACGAGGAGCACCCTCTCCTTCAGCATGGCAAAGCCAGAACACACATAAAAGCTGCGACATCTGCAACAATACGACGTTTTGGGTTAAATGTCATTGATCATCCTCCATACAGTCATGAGTCGTGACTTGGCCCCATCGGACATTCATCTGTGTCTAAATCTTAAAGAAACACCTTCGAGGACTTTGCTTTAATAGTGGTGACGCGGTGCGAGCAGAAATGACGTGGTGGCTCCGTAGTGGGTGACCATATTGAGAAATAAATATGTAGACATGAAGAATAATGGTGTACAATGTTAATAAAGTTTGTTTTATGCATAGAGCTTTAATTGTTTTCACATAAAAATTCTGAGGTATTACTTTTCAGGACGCAGTCGTGTTTATTATCGGTTTTGGCACCTTGAAGAGGTGGAATTACGTGTTCAAGGCCATAAAATTATCGTACACTTATGCACAAAGTAAAAATTTGTGTTTGTAAATAAAAAGGATAGTCTGACCAGAAAAACAAAAAAAAAAAACTTCTCGTTGGCCGTCACATTTCCCTTCTGCGTGCTCCTTTGGTTTACCCGTAGATAGTATAGTAACTTTAGGAATAGACAACAGAGGTATAATTTCGCTTAGTGGGTATAGAAAGTACAAGTACAGCGGCAAAATCTAAACTTTTTTTAATTTTTTCAGTTTAATGGAATACAAAATATACATTTTCTAAGTCATAAAAATTGTAGTATATTGATCTATTATCATAAAGATATTATGTTACATGGTACAATGAATGAAATTATTTGATACCAATTATAATTATCGTGCTGATGCCAAAACTGTTTATTATCATTTATATAGGAAAAAAGAACAATAAAATCAGTATAACCATATTTATTGCGCCAGAAGCGAAACGAAATCGACATCATTACAATTATTATATACATCATCTGACTTAAATTCGATAGTCTTTCTAGTGCTTTGCTGGAATTTGTTCCATCGTTCATTTTGCAAACTATACCGCCCTGTAATTATATGAATGGTGTGATTGTGCACATTCTATTTCTCAATTTTCTTTTTTTTATTTAATTAATTTATTTATTTATTTGCCATGCTCATTATGGAGAATGCTCTCTTCACAGTAGCAGGCGAGAACTGCAGGCTAGAAAGTCCCGTCACCAATTTGCTGATAGTCGAGAACTTCCGCACTCCAGCAGCACCTTCAAAGGCCACCATTTCGCCCCAAAATGCATCTGATATTGAATTAACATTTTTACATTGCCGGAATGGGAGAATTATCCATTCATCCAAAGCGGTGCCAATATTGTCATCTCCAAGAAATTCTTTAAAATTTGCCATTACATCCCTCACAACAGGACGGATTTGGCTAGTAGGTGAGTCGGGTGAGAAACGGGAATTTTTTTCCAAGAGTTATATATCTTTTGAAATTCTCAACTTAGTTTGTTTGCGTAATTGACAAAGAAATAATATAAACCGCTCTTTTATTACCCTTAAATCGTTTTGGTAAATACCACCATTCACTTCATCGAGACTAAATCCTGAGTTGATTCATTCAATATTCATCACATAATCTCTGAAATTGAGCCCCGTCAGATCTGGTCAGTTGATGTTATTTAATCGTTCTGCGGGAACAAAAATTGACAGATGGTTCAGCAGCAAACTATGTAGTTCTTATAATAACTTATGACGGTCTAAATTATCAGCACGAAACATGCGATTACAGTGACTGCTTTTAGTGACTTTTTCAAAAGATAGTTGTGACTATGGTTCTTAAAAGCATGCGATGCAGTTTTGCAGCAGTATTGCAACTTTCTTCATCTTCAGCCATTTTAAAGCGACACTCCAAAACATCCCATTGCTATATAATTTTGGCTGTGGTGACTTGTTTATTTTGGGAGGTTTCTTTCCTGCCAATCTTTCATGCAGCAGAGAATATTCAGTTTGATACTTGGTACTATACGTGAACTAGTTTTGAACGTCTCTGACGATGTATTCGAAACGCGAAGGTAATATTTTGCAAGCGTTTTCTGCGGCAAGATGCAATGAGCGTGACATACATTTGACCTGACGAGGCAGAGATTCTTTCAGAATTAAAATGAATGTATGATTCTCGCCTACAATAGCATTAGCTCCGTCCTCCTCTATACTAATCAACTTATTTAAATCAAGGCGATCTGTAGATGGCTGCTAATCAAATGCATTAAAGAGTCAGCATCACCACATTCTATTTTCAGCAATCTTGCTATGATGTCTTTCTTGTTTTGACTAAAGTAACACACTGTAATGTACAACACTTCTTTGGCGTCAGTGCTAGTACTCTCGTCTTTTATCATGTACATGCAGGTCCTAAAGGAAACATGGCGAGATGTTATTAGTAATTAGTCCTGCACATTTAGTGAGATGAAACTTCATTCTACTGAGTGCAATAGACGATTTGTCCAATGTTGGCAACAGATCTCGCAGATCAGCTCTGCTGTTTTTCTCTGTCGAGGTAAATTTTCACTAGGAAATGTGTTCTATTTGAGTTGCTGCAACCAACTTGTGCAAATTTTATGGCCTTTTGGTGCTTTTTACAATCTGCATCTTTGTACAAATCTTTTCTATGTGCTAGGAGCG
This sequence comes from Schistocerca serialis cubense, assembly GCF_023864345.2. NCBI lineage: Eukaryota > Metazoa > Arthropoda > Insecta > Orthoptera > Acrididae > Schistocerca > Schistocerca serialis. The sequence continues at coordinate 651,841,418 of NC_064640.1, read as the reverse complement.
TGCATTTTCACAATTCGCAAAACGCTTTAGTTCAATCGCCTTCTGAGCATGTGACTCACGCTGAAACAAATTTACGTTTCAGTAATTTCCCACAAAAGCGTAATTTTATTTGATGGACACACCAAGAAAAGAAAAGGTCTACAGGTGATAACACTGACGTCTGAACCACGGACTAAACTGAGGATCGCACCATGCCGCTCGTTTCTGACCAACGAAGCGCAAGAAATTTGTGTGTATTTCTTCGGTCGGTCTGTGGTGCTTGGTATAGTACGTCGGTCGGCGTCGTCTAGTCGTATCGTCTACAGGCGCTTTCGCGATCCATTCACAAAACGAAAGTAAGCCCATAACACCAGCAATGTTATTATTATTACTTCTCATTTTAATGTCACAAAAACCAACGCGAATACCACTACATGAATAAAAACACAATCCGGCAAGCCAACCAAACGATGACGGAAAAGAATCAGAACATCAAAAAATAATTAATGTAGAGTAGGAAATTTCGGGAATACATTTGTCTAGGCAACATGAGTAAGTGATTAACATTGCAAGACCACAGGCTAATGCAAAAATCATTGAAAAAGTGTAATGCTGGAACGTTAGCAGTAGGTGTAACCGCCACAGTATTTAATGCAAGTATGCAAACATACATGCACTGTGTTGTGCAGATGCAGGATATCAGTTTGTGAGATGGAGTTCCATGCTTGTTGCACCTGGCAGGTCAATAAAGGGACGGTTAATGCAATTGGTGGATGACGCTAGAGTTGTCGTCCGATGATGTCCCACGTACGGTCAATTGCAGACAGATCTGGTGATTGAGGCGGCCTAGGTAACATGTCGACACCTTGTAGAGCATGAACAGTCACAACAGCTGCATGTGGGCTAGAGTTATGCAGTTGGAAAACACCCTCTGTAATGCTTATGAGTGGCAGCACAACAGGCCGAATCACCAGACTGGCGTACAAATTTGCAGCCCGAGTTAGTGAGATAACCACGAGAGTGCTCCTTGTGTCATAGAAAATGGCACCACAGACCATAGCTCCAGATGTAGGTCCACTGTGTCCTAGCATGCCGACAGGTCGGTTGGAGGCCCTCGACTAGCCACCCTCTAACCAACACAGGACTATCACTGGTAAATAGGCAAAACCAGCTTCCGTCAGAAAGCACAACACACCTCCACTCTGCCCTTTGGGGTCAGTGGAATGCACACTGCTGGGCGTCTGTCTCGGAGCTGTCCTCGAAGTATCTGATTGTTTACAGTTCTGCATGTCACTGTGGTGCCAACTGCTGCTATACTGCTGTTTTAGATGCAGTACAGTACGCCAGAGCCATACGCCGAACACCATGGTCTTCCCTATCGGTCATGCAACGTGGCCGTCCGGAGCCCGGTCTCCTTGTGACCGAACATTCTCCCGATCACCACTGCCAGAAAACATATACAGTCGATACATTCCCGTCAAGTCTTTCTGCTGTACCACAGTTTTTTGTAGCGACCTCGTACAGACTCCGCGAGCTACTTATATTGACGTCTTTGTCCATTAAAGGCATTTTTGGCTAACATCAGCTCACCACGTCCTATCTCAAAAATAACTAACGCTGACGACCGTTACAAAGTGTATTTAAAGCAAACCTGGGTTGTATACTCATAGTGGCGTTGCTAGTATCACTCTTATCCGACTGACACGAAATTTGAAAAGCATCATCTTTCAGTCGTAGAAACACGCCTACTAACTTCCATTCGTGTTGCACATCTCCTTATTAGTGCTGAAATTTTATTTTCGTCAGTGTATTTCATCACTTTACTAAGGACTCACTAACATGACTCAGTAAGTAGGTATTGCAATGGTGTGATTTCGTATGGCGTAATTACGTGATTTCACCTTAATTGTATTTATTCTAAGGATAATATAAAAACCATTTATTTGCAGCAATTTAGCTTTGTTTAACCAAAACTGAAACACTAGCTTGTATAAAATAGGTACCTTGAAATCACAGAAATTTAGAAACCAGAAAACTGTGATTCAGCTTCCCATGCACGTCGATAACTTCGCATAATAATTAGTTTGTGTAATAGATAAATTCCTCTTTACTCTCAGTTAACAGCCTAGAAATAACAAAAACGCGCAGCCACAACAATAAACAAAACAACCACCACGTAACGTACATCCACTCCCGTAATTTTCCACAGCTGTGTTCGGAATAAATTACTTGTTTGGTGAATGCAAGAGAAGGGCTAGCAATAGACGCAATCCTCTACATTGTCATACTTAAAATTGGAGAAATGGTAACCACTTCTCAAATGTCGACCAAAATTACTGCTTATTACGTTTTATGTCTACAAAACTATAAACCTCATTACCACAAACATTTCCTAGGCTACGTGAGTAAGAAGTTAAACTTTGTAGCAGATACTGCTTGGGCTGCCAGCTTCCGCTAGCAGAATTAGAACACGTCGTGAAGTCGATATGTACGACACTTGTATAGCAGAGACGACAAAAGCGATGATGTATCGACTGATGTGAAGAGAGAGGGAGAGAGAGAGAGAGAGAGAGAGAGAGAGAGAGAGAGCGACATATAGTGAATATCTAAAAACTTAAGTATGTGTTGTGTGAGCCAATATACCAAAGACGGCATTAGTAATAAGGCCAGGCAGATAATACAATTCTTGTTTCCTCTGACCGAAATTTTCTTCCCCAAAAATTTCCCCAAGCATTTAGTTGCCTCAACAGTTCCCCCAAAAATATATTTTTTCCCAAAATTGTAAAACAAGCCAGTATGGAGTCACTGGCAACACGCATGGTAAGCGGCCATTGTAGAAGAGTTTGCCTTTGACTGTTGTGCCAATAATTTGTCAGCGATTGTGTTTCGTGTAAATATTGCAATACTAGTAACTCCTTCTGCAGGGTATATGCAAACTCGTTAGCTACTAGTTTTCTCGTTTTTAAAATCTCAAAAACCATTTTAGATCCTTTATTGTAGTTCATTTAGACGATGTGTATTTTTAAAAGTGCTTTGTGGGTTCTGAACTGTACAGTACCTCACAGGTCGGGTTGGAACGGTCGGGAACCAAATGGACCGATGTTCCGTTCTGCCCCAGGTGGCGTACACAATTCTTTCCTAGTGTTTATATTTTAGGATTCTTATTTATTCTAACGCTTCTAAGGTACATTACTATATTCCTGGCTTTTAATATTGTTGTTAGTGACAATTCATATTACATACATGGTTAGAAGATAGAAACGCAAAACTAATCGTCAAAGGTGGTAAACAGCAAATATGGAAGAGGTAGTGAAAGCTGTTTTGTAAAAGGAAGTAGGACATACGAAAGTCACTAAGCACTTCAACGTTCTTAAGATAACTCTTCAGAGAGCACTTCGGAATACACTCGAAAATGATACTTTTCAAACTGACACGTCATAGGAAAAATGTTGTCCTGTTTTATCGAGTGACCAGGAGTTCGTTGAAATTCTAATACTTGATGCAAAAGTAAGGAGAGCTACAACGAGAAACAAGAGTCGTGCTGTAATTCTCACTTCGTCTTGCTACAAGAGAAAATTTCAGGCAGTTGATGAAAGTTCCAACAAAATAGGTAGGAGCCTGATGAAAAGGCCAAAAAGAGAAATTCATTACTGAGAAAAGGGAAAGGAACGTGAAAAATTTAAGTAAGACTGAAAAAAAATCGAAAATAAAGCAAATCTCGAGTTTCTTTACTGCAACGAATTATATTCACGGTCGGGTGAAGGTTGAGTGGCTTGTGCAGGAAATGACAGTGAAAATGATGAAATTGAACTCATCTGCGAATTTTGTGCTCAAAGTTAATAAGTTCTGCTACTTGTAAAATCGTATGCTCACTATGTATTTGTAGATTTTGGGAAATTGTAAATTAGTAATAGCCCTTACACCTTATAACATTTATGAATGTTGCTCTGGTCTGCCTCAGGCCTGGGTCGTAAAGGACCATTGGTCAGCTTTGTAGTGTTTATCTTCATGCGTTTACATCAGGTTTCTTTGTTTCACTGTTTGAAGTGTGTATTAAATGTAACGCAGAAATGTTTTAGCTCTTCATTTGCAATTGTATTAAAACTAGGGTCATTTTAATGTTAGCCTTACCGTCCTGCCCCTGGTTCCCTATTACATCAAATGTGACACGTTTCAGCCATTACGATGATTTACAGATAGATTCACCAGAACGCGGGGGCCGACCATAGGTTAGTATTTGAAAAACGCGCAATCATATCGCTGTACTGTACGCGTCAATTACAGTGTTAAAATTCCACGATCATTAGTATTCAAATTTCTAACCGTTAATGCCAAAGCAATTTATAGTGTTCGATTTTCTCTAAAGTAAAGTCTGCCCCAAGTTGAGCGCCATTTACGCAGAAACTGGATTTTGTGTTGATATTTGACAATTTTAATTATAGTTTAATTAATCTGAACTTGAGAGCGGCATTTCCATCATAAATAAAGAAAGAACGCAATGTGAAGCTCACAAATATTTATTTTGACAAACAGAATTATTTTGCACGACCTTTGTAAATAATTAACAAATTTCCATTAGAAAATACTTAATCTCTTTCCATTACTACTACTGAAATAAATTAAAGATATGCCATTAGCAACCCATTAACAATAGAAGGGTTCGCAGGGTCGTAACTAAGTTTTTAAATCGTGTTTGTTAAGAGACAAACTAAACTTGCAGGTAACCTTCACTGGTAGCCCTGTGTTGTGTTGCAAGTCATTTTCTGGGTGACGGTCAGGTTGATAGTGACATGGCTGAATGCCTCAACGCGCTGGCGTCGGCTTGCAGTATCTTCCCGTGGCGTGGATCCGAAGAGCGGAGCGTGTCTTTCGGCTGCGGCCAATGCTGGATGCCAGGCGTTAACCCATCATGGGCAACAACGATGCCCCTTCTCTAGTGTCTTCATATAAAGTTTCTCCTATAGAGCCCCGCCGGGAAGTGTCTACTCTGCCATCTCGAAGACAAGTCCATCACACCAGGACGATCCCTTCCCTGGAACTATTCGAATACCTCCCTCGGCATGGCTGTACACCCCTTAGTCTTGCTGATGCTCTTCTTCTCTGAACGAAATTGTTTTAAAACTTTTTCTTAACTGTTGCTCACATTTCCCACGTAAGGACGACCACACTTCCAAGAAAGTTATTCGTAAAAGATATTCCCTCGCTTGGCAGGTTGCGTCTTGTTTGTTAAGAGTAGACCTTCCGCCTCATGTGGATGTGTCCATTTGTCATCTCTGAAGGAGAAAAGCGCCTTTAAATCTACAAATATCTGCTTTCACTCCAGTGTGACAGTATGGCTATGGTTAACGACTGGTCCGTTATCTGTTTGGACATAGGGTAGAAGCTGGTGGACCGCTTTGTGGTCGTGGTTCGCTCCAAACTGCACAGTTGTTTGCCAACTTTGGTGCCAGGTGGTTACTATCTTTGGACGGAAGGTTGAATCTTTCGTTTTTCCAATATATTACACCCTGTCTGCTAAGTTTCACCTACTAAGGTGAGCTCTGTCAGTGGTGAAATGATCAGATGCCACGTTACTGTACTACACACGAGATCCTACAAACCATTTTAGCAGCGTCCGCCTTGGAGTTGGATGGACATCTACAGCATGGTTTCGCGTTTACTAAACAAACCTGTTGCGAAAGGTGCAACTCTTATTTGGATCCCTTCTGTTTCTTCCATTAACAGTATCCGTTAAGAGTCCCAAACTCAGGAGCGGTCCTCAAGTATAGGAAAAACTAGGGTTTTGTAAGCTACAACCTTCTTGCGTGGACTGCATCTCAAGAGTATTCTTCCAGTGAATTCCTATCTAGTATCGGAGTCCCGTATGATTATTTCTATGTGCAGTTGTGTGGTGTTTGAGAATTTATTTTTATGGATGCTGACGATCATCTCATCGAAATGCTCTTACGGATCCTAGCCTCACTTGAAAAGACGTTCCACCATTTTGCCTTGCAAGTAAGACGTCAATATCTCCATCCATATGCCCAGAAAACTACGACTAGCCTGTTCATACGTATTCTGGCACACTGGAAATAGTATTCTCCGGTAACACTAACAACTCTTCGATCAAGGTGCTCACCTTTCTCGGTAAGTGCTATATGTAATCGAAATGAAAAGTCAACCATACTCTCTGCCGTGGAAGAGAGACGTTTGTATCCATCAGACGTTTGTATCCATGAGCAAAAGAATTTGAGACATCTATCTCGTAGTGTGTATCACAAACTTTCATCCTGATAGTGCTGGAGATGTATCATGATCTTGACTAAACGAGACACTAAATGCGTTGGGAGGTCCTTGTGATCCAAGACCGCTCAGTCACCAACCACATTCGAGGCAGCTGGTTGGAGATGAGTCGAAGGACTGCACGTCGCGTTGCATCTCGGATGTTACTCTGTAGAATTATGGTCATGTGATATGAGGGCCCACGCATCCATTCTCAATTTCATGAAGTTTTCCTAAAACAGTTCTGCTAGATTCTAGAACAAGTCTCGAATGGGGTGTTGTACGCAAATGCAGATTATAAGACAGCTGCCAATCATGTCAGGTTGGTACTGCATTTTTAGGTAGCACCACAAACGCCGATGGCGCAGCCGGTTGTTTTTCATTAAAGGAAGGCCGCTTAAAAACATGTGCCTTACACGGATTTCCGATTTCTGACCTCGTACCTCCTGAAATAGCAATATGTGTCCACTTGTTACTCAACACAAAACAGTCAGAGTCTGCCATCAGCATAAATCCGATATTAAACATTTTGTATACATTTTATAGTACATAAGGGTTCTCATGCATCTTTTCCAGGTGAACATGGATGGGCTGTGAGAGAAGTAATTACCGGTCCAGGACAGATATTTTACGTGCACTAATTGCGGTGCAAGCTATAGTGGAACAGTTTTATTGTCCATGAACACAATGTGTAGTTGAGATTTGACGTGCTTATTTAGCAAATTTTGTAAATACAATGGGAAATACACAAATACATTTTAGTTCTATAATCTAGGAGTTCAAACAACTAATTTATGTACGATCTGAGCTCATCCTCAATTTAATATTATTTATTACTGCCAAAAGTAGCAAAACATGCATAAGAAAGGACGCCATTAAGCTCGAAGGAGAGCCAGCTTTTCGTTTGGGAAGCGCTATTTCTACAATAGAAAATGTGATGTAAGAATCTAACAGGTGTGACACTGGAATTGATCTAGCTTTCTACCACAGTTGTTAAGGACGCTCTGTGAGTCTTTTAGGAATTTGGTGTTGAACCTACGGGCTGCAAGGTAGGAAGATACCGTCACACGCATGCAGAGTTCAGAAAAGTGCAGCAGTACAGACAGTAACGTAATGGCTCTGAGCACTATGGGACTTAACATCTATGGTCATCAGTCCCCTAGAACTTAGAACTACTTAAACCTAACTAACCTAAGGACAGCACACAACACCCAGTCATCACGAGGCAGAGAAAATCCCTGACCCCGCCGGGAATCGAACCCGGGAACCCGGGCGCGGGAAGCGAGAACGCTACCGCACGACCACGAGCTGCGGACAGTAACGTAATCAGAGAATGATCTCAGTGTTGGTTTCACTAAACTCCCTGTAGAGGAAACATTATCGCTAACAAAAATTAGTGTCGGGGTGTAATTATATGTTAGGAAAATTGAAAATCTTAGATTTTCGTTGTTAAAGTTTATTTTTACTCTAAGTATGACTTCATGATATAGCAATGTTAGCAAAGTTACGTACAGGATGGTAAAATATGGATATTGGGTGTGCACAACTATGAACCGAAATTCCTAACTATTATAAGTTTCGTTAATGGTAAGATGGTTGATGACCATGTCTGAGGGTCCATAAAAATACAAACATATTAAATACATTTGGGGCCAGAAATATCAATTAAGCTAAAACTAAGAATGAAAATACCCAAAATTGAATGTGGGTCGGTGAAGAGCAATCAAAAAGAGGTACAAAATTAAAACAATTCAGCAAATCCATAGTATAAAGCACACTACAGAGGCTGATAAATCCTTTTCGTTAGATCAGATACCTCGAATTTCTGCTTCAGCTAAGCCCGACAATCGTGAATATGTTTAACTACAGGTCATCGCTGAATGTACAAAAAAAAAAAAAAAAAAAAAAAAAAGGAGAGATGGAGACCACCGCAGTTCTGAGTGTCAATTGAATATCACTTGCTGGCGTAGCGTGAGTGCGTGTGCTTACCTTTGTTTGGCCGCGCCAGTGGCGTTGTGCCTGCGTCTGTCAGTTCGTTTTCTTCGTCGATATCCTGCCAATTAATTTCTTCCCAGTGTGATGTTGTTGTTTTCCTGACTTCGTTTGATCGCTACTATCCTGTTTTCTCATTTATTACCTGTCATGAAAAAAATTTTTACTTCTCTTGACGGTACGTTATCCTCTTGGAATCGGCTCCCCTAGTTTCAGTATTAAATAACTCTGCAATGCTAATTACTTTGCCTTTTAACTCGACATCCATTGTACCTGCTTCATTTGGTTCTGGTAGTCCGTTTCTTGCGAAATCCTCCCAACTAATTCCAGTACAATCTGATGTTTGCGGTATCTCGACTTCTTTCGGTCCCTGCGGTTCAGTTCCTTCATTTTTCACCTGTCGTGATAAGTATATATTTCTTTCGTTACGTTGCTGCTGCTCGCTTGGGTAGGTGCGCAATTCTTTTTGACTTATACGCTTTCTCGTCAATTCGAACGTTTATCAAGGTTTGCTGGCCTTATCTCCACGCCTTCTTTCGGTCCTTCCTGTCTTTGTGCGTTTCGTTGGTGGTAAATCGTCGGTCTGTTTGTCCTCAAATACCCGTTGCGATTACCATTATCCCCCTGTAGCAATTATTGCTATTCCTGGGTGAGACACTATTTCCATTTCTTGTTCCGTATCCATACCCATTTCTCCGTTTGAATCGATTGTCATTTCTCGGCGCGATTCGTAATACCTGACATTCCTTCCTGCCACCTCCAGCGTATTTCGCGGTTTCACGCAGGTTTCACTTTTCTTTTCCCTTATGAATTCTGGTTCTCTCAAAATTCCTTTGAAGCCTTCCACGTCATTGCCTCCGTGCCCTACCTGTGATTGTTGGTGTTTTAGTGGCAGCTTAATGGTACACAATTTAATCAATTCTCCATCGCTGTATGGCGCATCCAAACATTGGTTTTTTTTTTAGCTATTGATTCGAAAAACTTTACACGGCTCTTCTCTCCGGAATTTTCGAAGTATGGATTTTGTAGTAGTTCGTACTTCACTCTATTTTGCGCTTCACTTGACCAATAGCGTGAGAGAAACCTATCCCTGAAATATCCATATGATCGACATGTAACTGCTATGTTTAGCATAGTTTGTGCTACGGATCCAGTAATATGGGCAAATATAAAGTCTAGTCTGTGTGGTAATGTCCAATGTTCTGGTAGTTCTACTCTAAAATGATTAATGAAAGTTCGTGGATGCAGCGAGTTTCCTTTACTTAGCTGCTGAAACTTCCTTACAGTGAGGAATTGATCGTTGTCATTGCTCGTCATTGTACCGTACGAAATTCGAGGATCCTCGCCACTTCTGTTCCCGATCATTTCACAGGTCAGTTTTTCAGGTTGTGGTAAATCCATTGGATGTTGCCCACTGGAACTTTCACCTAGTCTTGCATAATATCGTCGCAGTGGAACGGAATGACTTTTTTTCATCGGCTCTGCACGAGTGTCGGTATGATTTACGCTATAATCTTCGCACCCTTGCATTTCCCTGTCGCGTATTGGCTTGGTGTTTTGCCTGGCCAACCTTACCGCTTCATCATGTGGTCCGAATGGTTGCGAAAGGTGTACTTGTGGTACCCGATTTCTTCGTAGTGAAGTCTGCTCTTCGTAAGTTTCAAAATGTGCCTCTGGCATCGGAGGTGGTCGGCTTTCGCATAATTTCTTCTCCGCCTGTGACTGGAATTGTTTTTGCGCGAAATCTTTTTTCATTCCTTGTGAAACTTCTTGCCTTTCTGGTGGCGTTATTGACTCAGAAGTCGTTATGGATTCGGAGCTTGTGTAATCTCAGTCACTTAGCTCTTGTATAGCTCGCAACAGTTCTTTTCTGAGCTTTTCGAATTGATTCTTCGTTTTCGCTTCTATTCTCACGATGCGAGTATCGTACCTCTTGAGACCTGCTTTAGTGATGCGTTTTTGCAATACATTATCTTCAACTATTTGTCGTGCTGTGCCCGCTGCTTGGCGTTTTTATTTTGGTCTGGGTGTTATCCCGCAATGTCCACTTGGACATTGTCAATATATGTTCTTAATTGCGTGTGACCTATTATTAAATTTTCCATCACGTCTTGGGATTCTTTCTCCACTTCCTCAATGTGACGTAATTGGTCTTGGACCTCTATGCTTTGTTTTTTAATTTCACGCAGCTGTTTTGTTGTTTCTGCATTCTGCTCACGTCTTTGTTGTAGTTGTTTCACTGTTCCCGCACTCTGCTCACGTATCTGTTGTTTTATCTCTCTGCTTTGCATCATTATGGTGAGTGTTAATTGCTGGAGAATTTCCGACAAATTAACGTTTCCTACTCGTACTTCCTCTTCTTCCAATGCGCTATATTCTGCGTTTACATTCTCGTGTCTGTCTGCAACTGACTGCAGTGAACCATGCAGTGACACATTTCTACTTGTATTGCCTGTACTTTATTGTGAGGGAGGTCTTATTGAATTTACTATAGGTTCTACGTATTCAAGATGTTCACCATCTCATTGCACCTCTGCAGTCGCCTCTTACGGCACCTTGTTACTCGATATTTACGTCCTGCTGCACCCCCTGATCTATTTCTCGCGGCATTGTGTCGTCTGTTGTTCTGTCCTGAGGTTCCTATACGTTATCTTCCTGTGTGTCAATCTCAGTTCAGTCAAAGTCTCGATCTGCCATTGCTAATCTCTCTGATTGCCGTCTTTCAAATTTTAACTGAGACGCCCTACTTCGCGTAATCACGCGATCATACGACCTTATTCGCTTCATAAAACTGTAATGTCTCTACTGTTCCTAGTTCCTTGACACAATAACAAGACTGTACGACTGTCACTTACCAGTTAGGGCAGAACTAACTATGTGTCAGCCATCTGTGAACTGGCAAGAAAAACTTAAAGCTAACACTGGCATTACAACTATACTACAGGAAATCTGCATACCTCTCTCAGTGCACTGCACGTCTTTGTCTTCCTCGTGATTTGTCAGTGGCCAAAACAAGAAAAATTATTACTAAAATTTTTAAGAGGACTTTTTTGTCCTAGTAGTTAAATATGGTTGATCGCCATACCATGATATCTTCCCATCCTGGCAGGGTCGCCATTATCTTCCTACCATAGTTGCACAAGGACGCTCTGTGAGTGTTTTAGGAATTCGATGTTGAACCTACAGCCTGCAACATAGGAAGATACCATCTCATGCATGCAGTGTTCAGAAGATTGCAGCAGTATGGACAGTGATGTAATCAGACAATGATCTCAGTTTCGGTCCCACTACACTCTCTGTAAAGGAACATTATAGCTTACAGAAATTAGTGTACGGGTTCAGGCGTAACTATGTGTTAGATGAGACTCCTAGTTATTCCCTAGCTAAGTTAATTGACATGGTACACACTATTAGGCTGGAATAGCGTGTACATCATTGCCCTCAAATCTGTCCCAAGCGTTAACTGTCAGTGCTCAGTGCGATTCTTTGTACTAGGACACTTTGCAGTTTATCTCCTTATGAATTAATATAAGCCTGTGAACAAGTGTTCACATAATGACTCTCACAATCGTCTCAACGTGGTGCGAGTCTCCTTGCTCAAATACTTGACTATTTGCTGCAGGAGTAGAAACGAATTACTGTGTCTGCAATTTGCCTTTATCAAAGCTGATGGCCACGCGCTTTCTTTCTGACCAGTGTGAGTATTTGAGCTTGTTATGACTCCAATCACTAGAGTTTTTGTAGCCTATCACAGGTGTCGTTTCTTTTGTAGGGCCGAGTTTAACTTCTGCTACGTAATACTGAGATAAACAGCATTTACTTTTATGCGAGTGGCTATAGAAAGTCACCAATATACTGAGTTGGGTTTTTTACGGATATTTATATGGCGTCTCCCACCATGTTCCTGTAGAGAGGATTTCCAAAGGTTTGTCGTTAAAAGCAGGGACAAGGGTCAGTTTTTGCCGATGGCCTATGCAGTGGCTCCAGCGTCTCGTTGTGTCTACTATATGACCCACTGTGGAGGTGTCGGCCTACATGGGAAGAGTGTTGCCGCCATAAAATTCTCCTTCCCTCAGAACTGCGTCCTGTAGCTCGGATCGGGGAAATTAATTGCGTGCAGTTACTAGTGTGAGTATTAGTGACATATATTCACGAAAAGCTGGCTTGTTTATTAGACCTGCATATCAATAAAATTCGTGCATTTTCACGTAACTATGCCATGTGACATATCGCTGTAACTGAAATTGTTTCAGGAATTCAGTGTAAGGTGTGTTATTTTTTTGACACCTTGCAACCAGATCCGCTGACGGTGTTATGATAGGGGTATGAGGTGGCCTTGTCACTCACCACTTTCACAACACCTTGTGCATGGAAAAAAAATTATCACAGGCCGACACAGCAGGGCAGTAGCAGCCACATAGCAGCGACAATGAACAATCGGGTTTTTTTGTGTGCTCTGCAAAGCTTTACATTTTGTGCTAGCAAATGCACAGATTATTGTTGGAAGACATTTGTTAATAATTCTGTATTGAAAAGTCATCTCTCATTATTATTAGCTGCGGTTATAAGAATTAACATGTTCAAAAAAATGGTTAAAATGGCTCTGAGCACTATGGAACTTAATATCTGAGGCCACCAGTCCCCTAGAACTTAGAATTACTTAAACCTAACTAACCTAAGGACATCACACACATCCATGCCCGAGGCAGGATTCGAAACTACGACCATAGTGGTCTCGCGGTTCCATACTGAAGCGCCTAGAACCGCTCGGCCACCACGGCCGGTTAACATGTTCAATAACAGGTTTAAAGCAGTTACATGACTTAGCTTCAAGTACATGGAATATGTGTAACCTACACGAAGTCATTGTCATATCGTTTTAATCAATTTGCAGGAGTGTTTTTTGGACCATATCATCAACTGCACTGCACTTAATAAGGGAAAATATTGACTTTCTTACTGTCATTGTCAGGAGAGCCGGATCTAATTCATCTCTTCTGTGATCAAATGTGTTTTACTCAATGTATTGTCATTTATAACTACAGAATATTACTGTCTGATTTCAAAATTCACTTCATTTTTCTGAAATATTAAGTTCAAATATAACAACGATGATTTTAACAGCAGCCGCTGCAGCTATAGTGTTTTCTTAACTTTAAGGATCCGTAATAGTATTCGTTTTGGATGGGTCGCTCTGCTACTTATTTGAGTAAAATTTATTTGCATAAACTTATTTTTGTAATGTTTCAGGAATATACTTTCTTTATTGAAATGAGCAGTATTAACTTTACTAGAACTGTGGAAAGCCTTGAAGTATTGAAAGGTTGTCAATAAATATCTTGTCAATCTCATTCTGGTCACTAAAGCTACTTTTAAGAGTTTGAAAAACTGAGTTGAATGACTGTTGCAAGTTGAATGAACAGATTTAACTTCCAAAATTCGTTCGTTCAGAACCACCCGACCGTATGTTGTAAGAAGAAGCACTAATTTCGAGAGGAATTTCTCAAGGTGAATTTGGTCAGAGTTCCCGTTCGTGTGGTGGATGTTTAGTGTGTTATATAGCTAGGGAAGGCCGAAATGCACGCTATAAGCTCACGCAGGATGGCGTGAGGTCTGAAACAGGATACGTAATGAATGCCATAAAGAAAAGTACGTGGCTGCTGGAATACTTAACTTTAATCCATCATTTGTATACATCGTTCTTGATGAGACATGCTTCATACGATAACTATCAATTGCTATGGCGCCTTGCTAGGTCGTAGCCATTGACTTAGCTGAAGGCTATTCTAACTATCTTCTCTGCAAATAAACGAGGCTTCGTCAGTGTTGCATCGCTAGCTAAGTCGTCCGTACAACTGGAGCGAGTGCTAGTAAGTCTCTCGAGATCTGCCGCGTGGTGGCGCTCGGTCTGCGATCACTGACAGTGGCGACACGCGGGTCCAACATGTACTAATGGACCGCGGCCGATTTAAAGCTACTACCTAGCAAGTGTGGTGTCTGGCGGTGACACCACATTCCTCCCCCGCAAATCGGCGAACGGTCATGTTATAAGGCTTCCGCCCGCCGTGGGGAGGACCCCGTGTTTGCGTATGCGATGAGGTGGGGAGCCTAACAACAGGCGAGGCTGTGCCACCTGCACCCGGCCATTCGGTCCGAGGGGAGCTAGGAAACGCCTGAAAACCTAGTCCAGGGTGCACGCCAACATGCGGTGTATGCGCCCGTAAAGAGACAGGGAGGGCCGAAGGGTCGACCTCCATCGCGTCGGGGTACCTGACGCGCGAAGACGCCATGTGGTCCGGAGCGGGCAAGAGTTCCATGGCGGAGGACTGCTGGTCACGGGAAGCGATCGGCGGCGCGTGACCCAGGGAGGCGCTTGGCGGCTGCAGCGACGCGTCCACTGCGGGCGGCGGCGGCGGCGTGTCGCCATGGGGCAAAATGGAAGGCAGCGTCGGTAACACCTGGGGATGAGGCGAGCCAGTAGATGGGTCCCCAGGGCGCTGACCGGACGGCACCGTCGCTGAAAGCAGACGGGGAGCGGCAGAACCCAGGCGACGACAGAGGCGCAGCTGATTGAGATGCCGACGCATCTCACCAGAGGCCCCCAAAACCAAATACATCGCGCTGCCGAGGCAGCGAAGAATGCGCCCTGCGAGCCAACGCCGTGAACCGCGATAGTTGCGATAGAATACAACGTCGCCTGGAGCAAAAGCAGGAGTCTGCCGCTGCACAGGAACCTGATGCGGCGGATGCAGCAAAGACATCAAGGTTCGATGAGGACGACCGTGGAGCAACTCAGCCGGCCAGCGACCATCTCGGGGCTGAGAGCGATACGAAGACAAAAAGAGCGACAATGCGTCCTCCCGAGAATGCGACTCTTTCAACTTCAACATCTGTGACTTGAAAGTCCGGACCAATCGTTCAGCGGCACCGTTTGACCGAGGCGAAAACGGCGCGGATGTCAGATGTTGAATACCATTGGCCTTGCAGAATGACGGAAATTCTGCGGACTTAAATTGTGGGCCATTGTCGGAAACAATAGTCTGTGGAAGACCTTCGATGCAAAAGATAGCGGATAACGCTTGGATGGTGGCAGATGACGTCGTGGAGGACATACGGACAACAAAAGGGAAATTACTGAAAGAATCGACCACAACCAACCATCGAGCATTCCAGAATTTACCAGCAAAATCTATGTGCAAGCGTTGCCAAGGGGAAGTGGCTTTTGGCCATGCAAAGAAGTTCCGCGGCGGTGCGGATTGTTGTTCGGCACACGCCATGCAAGAAGAGCACATTTTCGTAATCGCAGCATCGATTCCGAACCAAGTACAGTGCTGACGAGCAAGCTGTGTCGTTCGCACTATACCCCAATGTCCTTGGTGGAGAAGCCGTAAGACAGAGGACTGTAACGAACGTGGGACCACGACTCTGGACTGATCATTATCAGAACGCAACAACAAAACACCACGTCGTAAAAAAAGTCTCTCCTTGTGAGCAAAAAATCTGCGAACCAACGGATCCTCTATCCGTGACTTTGACAAGGGCCATTTCGTAGCAACAAAACGCAAAACGGTAGTAAGGACAGGGTCAGCAGCTGTGGCTGTAGCTAGACGACGAAAATCAATCGGAAACGATTCGACCACGTCATCGGTTTCCGAATCAATGAACATGCAAGCAAGTTCGGAGGAATCTAATGCTTTATCCTCAGCAACAGGCAAACGGGACAACGCATCGGCGTTTCCGTGCTTAGCAGTGGACCGATACAAGATATCGTAGCGGTACTGCGAGAGGAAAATAGACCAGCGAATGAATTTCTGCGCTGTACGTGGAGGGACAGGCTTGTTCGGATGAAAATGCGATGTCAAAAGTTTATGGTCTGTGATGATGGTAAAGTGACGACCATACAAGAAATCGTGAAACTTTGTAACACCAAACACGAGAGCCAAAGCTTCCTTCTCTTTTAAGCCTCGTCGCCACTTGTTATACAGCTAGGGAAGGCCGAAATGCACGCTATAAGCTCACGCAGGATGGCGTGAGGTCTGAAACAGGATACGTAATGAATGCTATAAAGAAAAGTACGTAGCTGCTGGAATACTTAACTTTAATCCATCATTTGTATACATCGTTCTTGATGAGACATGCTTCATACGATAACTATCAATTGCTATGGCGCCTTGCTAGGTCGTAGCCATTGACTTAGCTGAAGGCTATTCTAACTATCTTCTCTGCAAATAAACGAGGCTTCGTCAGTGTTGCATAGCTAGCTAAGTCGTCCGTACAACTGGGGCGAGTGCTAGTAAGTCTCTCGAGGCCTGCCGTGTGGTGACGCTCGGTCTGCGATCACTGACAGTGGCGACACGCGGGTCCAACATGTACTAATGGACCGCGGCCGATTTAAAGCTACCACCTAGCAAGTGTGGTGTCTGGCGGTGACACCACATAGTGTGCATCAGAAGAAGGTCGATAGCCAAATTATATTTCGATCATGTACACACGCTGTCAGGATTAGTTATAGGATGTATTTTAGTGACGTATAGCGTTTAAAATGTAAATATTTTTGTTATATCGTTCGTCTTCAGGTTTTTAGACCCTACGTTAGACAGACAAAATTATAGCAAGGTAGCGCTGTCTCACAGATGCGAACTATCTCTCTAAAACACTAACGTGAAGAGAACACTAAATTTTGGTATGGAAAATAGGAGTATGGGATAATTATAAAGTGACTGACGTAGTGTTTCAGCTGAGAATGAGTATCAGCGAAACTGTTTGGTAGATACTTAAAACAGATCGATGGCTGAGATACTTATATTGCCGGGAGACTTTAGGCTAGGGGGATGGGATGATTTTCGCCAAATCTGAACACAGTGTGGGCCTTTGGAAAGCACGGTTTACACTTTTCTGGAGCTGATCCTTGTTCCGTGCACAGTTTCTATCACCTTACTGCGAATTTGCTGGGCTTGTTATACCAATTTCTCTTAAAGGATTTTTTTCCATGTGGCGGTACTTATTGGGGTACCGATTAACTGTTTCTTCGCATACAGTAATACAGATAGAACACGTAGCTTATCCCCTGCCTGATGAAGTCGTAGACCCTTAGGTTGTCGAACGCGGTAAGGAAGTAATTGCATGACTTCTCTGAGTTAAGAAGTGTCTTGTAAGTTTGGGAACACAAATATGAACACACAAGTAACGCTATGTAGGACCAAATTCAGCATCCAGACCAGCCGAAGCAACTCATTTATATCATGAATTGGGATCATTTGGATACTAAACAACTTCTCAGAATCAAAAGTGCCCAAGTCTGTGTGAGATGCGACAGGAGGGTAATAATCCCTCATTTGTGATTACACTATAGACCTAAATGAGTGGTTAATACTCAAACTTGGCAATTCAGGAAGCCAACGGAGACTTGTGGCTTCTTGCTCATGCTTATCACATAAATCTTGGACATCTACAGCCATGCTGTTTAGTGGCATTTTCTTGTTACATGATACAATCGGCAATGTCTGCGGCAGTGTAGCTAGAATGTCTGCTACATGGACCTTGTTAGTTACCTTTGTCCATTAGAAATGGCTGGTGAAAGTCTGAGACTCTACAATCTACAAAAAATGATCTTCTTTGTTACAAAATAAAGTTTACTGCTGCCAGTCACGATTTTCGTTTATTTTGTTTCCTGCACGATGCGGTTCGGGAAATAACTCCGATTACAAAGTACATTTCTTGTGTGTTATGGAATTTATAAGTGATGCTTTCTATGTGCGAAATATTCATCCTGCTCGTCAAAGAACAGAAAAAAATGAAAAACGTAACGGCGAAAGAATGTGCTTGTGCGGGAGAAGTAGGCAAGTGCTTCATTGTTTATTAGCGAGAAATGACCACAAATATTATTTTTTTAAAGACAAGTGTTAAAAAATTAAGTTATTCGGAGGTACCTAACGTGCAAGAGAGTATTTAATTATAGGTAGAATTTGGTAAGTCATGTTCCAGAGGGGGACAGCAGCACTAACAAAGGGATTTGTGGATAGGTACGGCCATGATACTAGATAAGAAAGTCCATATACTGTGATTATAACTTTTTGCGTTATGTGTAATACTAGGTGCTAGAGTGCGAGCCCTGATGAATTATTTACATCATGCGGGAGTCACTTAAATTGTCTTATAGCAGTCGTCCTACCTGGGCATCAAATTTCAAGGAAAACTGTTTGAAATCCACAATGCCACTGTTTGTCTTCATAAGTAAATTTGTCCTGTGACTGTGAACTGCGTTAAAGGAGACTCGTCAGACAATAAATCTTGTTTTCATTTTCTAGCAATCCTTTTTTGTGGTCCTTGCAGCGCTATTGTGTTTTTTAAGAATTCTTCTGGTTTTTCAAGATGTTACGAAATTTATACCGTATTACATTTTTACTCTTTGTGCAATTCCGAGTGCAATGTTGTATTGACAAGACGCACATTATGCTAAAATGTACTAGAAATGTCAGTCTATATTTCTGCATTAATACGAGAGTTGTTCGGAAAGTAAGGAATGATCGGTCGCGAGATGGAAACCACAGTGAAAATCAAAACTATTTTCTTTGCACATTTAACTAAACCTTCCAGGTACTTCTCTACATAGTCGCCTATCCGACTTTGACATTTGTTGGAGCGTTATACCAAATTTCTAACTCCATCGTGATAGAAGGCAGCCGCCTGTGCTTTCCGATAATTTTGTACGTTGGTCTATAGCGCATAGCCTGCGCCCAAGTGTTGTCTTCGTATCCAGCGTTTCATGTAAACAGAGATGATAGTCAGGACGATCCAATTAGGGCTGTGTTGTGGGTGATCGAACACTTCCCTTCGGAAAGGCTGCAGGAGCGTCTCCACTGCCCCTGCAGAGTGCTTCTGAGAATTGCCATGAAGAAGGAAGTGCGTGGCAATTACGTTGGGTGGGCGCATTCATTAAGGCGAAGCCTCTCAAAGGGCCCTCCCACTTAGCGGAAGACATTGTTGTTCTAGGAACCTTTATTTGCTTACAGTGCGCCCACAACTGAAAAGAGCGTCTTGATGCGATCGACGGGCATACTAGAGACACTGCCCAAAACGTCTGTCAAAAGCCTGGTCGGATTTTAACAGTGGTTTCCATTTTGCGGCCGATCGTTCCTCACTTTCCGAATAGCCCTCGTAAGTCAGACAGTGTGTTTGGTTCCCTTTCCTTATTGTGTCTAGGAAGTAGGCTGGTTCAAATGGCTCTGAGCACTAAGGGACTTAACATCTCTGGTCATCAGTCCCCTAGAACTTAGAACTACTTAAACCTAACTAACCTAAGGACATCACACACATCCATGCCCGAGGCAGGATTCGAACCTGCGACCGTAGCAGTCGCCCGGTTCGGGACTCAGCGCCTGAACCGCTAGACCACCGTGGCCGGCGGTCTACGAAGTAAAACTTCACGTTTAGATGTATATGCTGTCATGACAAATGATACAGAAGCATTAGGCAGTCCTAGTAGATTTTCCTCTGTTTCTATGGGTGAATCAAAAACATGGGCACCAGAAATTTTCTCTCTTTGAAAATCTGAAAAATTGAAATAGTTATCATCTTCTCATACATTCGTAGGAGACACAGGAATACATGCTATTTCATGGAATTTACTGATATCCTCTCCTGCAATGTACTGAACATTTTCGCAACGACGAATATACACAATAGCGTTTATATAGAAAATAAACCGTGACACCAGTTGTTGTTAGATTAAAACAATTACATTCATTAATAATGAAACAATCTAGTTTCAACAATATCATCTGCCACATCTGTAAATCAGTGAAAGAGACGAGTGACGTGAGAAACATCGTAACGATAGCTTCGAAGCGTTCCGCCTACAACACACACATTGCACACTGTCTGGACATACAGAGAAAGACTTGCACGTCCTACACAAGATTCAGCAACTAGAGGCGTAATACCATCTCACAACCTAATTACATCCTAAATGTAAAGAAAGATAATCAATGAAGTGAAATAAAAAGCAGGAAACGTTGTTCATTAGTTCATGTATGTGATATTAAGACTCATGTACATGATCCAGATATCCTCATTAAGTTTTTACATGATTTTTCGGAATTGGTTGGTTGGTTGGTTTTTGGGAGAAGAGGCCAAACAGCGAGGTTATCAGTCCCATCGGATTAGGGGAGGATGGGGAACCATCCCGGGGTTTGCCAGACGCGATTTAGGGAAATCACGGAAAACCTAAATCAGGGTGGCCGGGCGCGGATTTTAACCGCCGTCCTCCCTAATACGAGTCCAGTGTGCTAACCAATGCACCATCCCGTTCCATATTTTTCGAAATAATTCTAGACAAAACCCGCTATGGTTCCCGTTAATATTCCATGATCGATGATTCCTCCTTATCTTGTATTAGTAATATTTGCAAAAACTAATACATCAATTACATTGTTTTAGCTTTGTGAGGAATGTTAGAGTGTAGCGTACATTTGAGAAATAGGTCAGTAGAGGTAGAGAACATTGGGACGATGAGAAAGGAAATCAGGCATTTACTTTCACAAAACCACCTAAGTATTTGCTATAAGCGATTTTGGTAAACCTAGGAAACTCTAATTCTGGGTGACAGGGAATGAGCTGCCTTTCAGTCAACTTCGAATTCGGTGCCTTAACCATACGTCACTTTATTTTTCGGTGTTAGAATTTCATCATTAACACGTTGCTACATTTAGCTTTTCTTTTAAAATCAGTTTTATTAAGATATCTTAAGTTCTGCTTCCCCGTGATAGTAATCCATAACTACTCGTGGTGTGATGGTAACAACCCTTTGCAAGAGAGACGAACTGTTGTGTATACTTATGTAATTATGTTTTGCGTATTTATGTTTTGTGTTTCTTTATTCCTATCCTGTTCCTTCATTCTTTGAATGATGGGTAGAATGCATAATCCTGTGGATGTTTTGAATTCTAAGCGAACCTGTAGATTGGGTAACATGTTGGTCTATAGATTTCGAAACTCTCTTTCTCAGTAGTAGGTAACAGACTGTGTGCATACACAATCAATAACCCACTACTGAGAAACAGGTACAGGTACAGGTACAGGAATATATTCCTGTACATTTGGCTATCACTCAGAATGTTCATATAACATGTGATTCGAAGAAATGTTTTAAACTCAGGAGAGAAGCTCACGGTTACTTCGATAGACTGGAAGATGGAAATGAAGTCCCATTATTCTTGATAGAGCGTAGGGGAACGATGCGGGAGACCCGCACCGCCGTACTAAGCAAGGTCCTAATGGAGGTGGTTTTCCGTTGCCTACCTCCGACCGCGATGGGGATGAATGATGATGATGATGATGAAGACGACACAACAACACCAAGTCATCGCAGGTCAGATGAAAACCCTGCCCCCGCCGGGAATCAAACCCGGGACCCCGTGCTCGGAAAGCAACAACGCTACCACGAGACCACGAGTTGCAAATTTCGATGGATTAGTAGCGGAAAACACGTTTAATTAACTAATTCCCAAACCAAGAGAAATCACTGACATACGTTGGTAATAATAAAAATGATAAGATCACGTACTGTGTAAAGAAATCACGTGTTCATGCATTAAGTACAGATCAACAGTATGTGGTTGGTATGATGAGCTAAGGCTTGACACGTGGACGAAAAACAACTCACGTAATTTACAGAAATTAGGTCACGGAAGAAAAGTATGTTCTTGCGAAATGAATATAGAAGGTACTAGAATGGAACCTTCATCGTGAGAGCTGAAGTCTAAGGCACAATCATGGGAAGACAAAGGAAACTACTGAACAAAGCCACGAATTCAACAAGCACTACAGATCACTAAAATAAAATAAATACAGGGTGTCCAAGAAAAACAGTGGAATACTTTGAGAGGTGGCAGTACTCATCGAAATAGGAAATATAAGTCCAGTGAACATGGGTCCGGAAATGCATACATTCTGAGATAAGTTCAATAGACTTGGGTCCGGAAATGCATACTTTTAGCAATATACACATAATTACAGGAAGTGTTCAACGTGGCGTTCATTTGTGCCAATGCAATCCTCTGCCTTCCGGCGTAAGGAATGACGCTCCGTTTGAAGTATACCCAGTTGTTGTTGTATCGCCTGGCACGCAACGAAGACGCGATCCTGTAGTGTCCGCACATCGTTGATTGTCCTGGTACAGACCTATTTCTTCAAATGTCCCCATAACCAAGAGTCTAGGGGAATGTTTTATGGAGAACGAGCAGGTCATGGTGTGGGGATCGCCCGATCAATCCAACGGTCCTGAAATGTCTGCGGCAGATATTCGTGCACATTGTGACGAAAGTGTGCTGGTGCACCATCATGCATTAACCACATTTGTATTCGTTTCTGCAGTGACACAGCCTAAAACAACGTAGCCAATATGTTAATGAGGAAGTCCAGACCATGTGCCCTCGTTAACCTTTGTGGTAGCACGTATGGCCCTATTAATCTATCGCAAAGTACGCCTGCCCACACCGTGATTGAGAATTGGTATTGATTCCATCTTTGCTGTATTGCTTGGGGATTTACATCTGCTCATACATGTTGATTAGAAGACTCACAATACCATCTCTTGTCAACCCTGCTTCATCGGTAAATAAGATCTTGGATGTGAACAGTGGATCTGCGGCGCATTTCTGCAACAGCCGTTGACAGAACCTTGTCTTCCATAATGATCTTGTGGCCTTAGGGCCTGAACACGCTTAGATGATATGGGTAAAGCGTTAGTTTATGAAGTATCCCTTCCTCCCTCCCCCCCCTCCTCCCAAGATAAGAGAGTGAGACACTCATTCTGCTGCTGCTAATCGTCGCATGCTGGTCCCAGGAGTGTCTTCCACTGAACGTAGCACAGGCTCCTCCATGTCAGGTGTGCGGACTATGTGGGACCTTCCAGTGTCAGTCTTCCGAGGTGCTGGGGTGTCTGCGTCCCTCAGACGCTGGAAAAGTCTGTGGATGTTTTTCAGCGCAGAGGGCACGGACTCGTAAGCTACGTCCATTTGTTGAACCATATCGGAATATCAAACCCGCCACTTCGCTTGTCGAGTAACAGGCTCCCATTGTTAAAAAGTGGTGGAAGAAAGAAAATGTAATTGTACTACACCATTTCTATGTACAAAGAGCGCAATAACAGTAAATACATAATAGAATCCGCGTATGGAAGAAGGTGAAACACCATGATTCGTACGCAAGGTTGACAGTAGTGTACAATAAGCCACACATATACGACGAAAACTAGCGTAGCCTACAACACGACTCGAACCACGCAACTGAACATAATACTCTGTCGACACATTTGATGGAGCGCCAATGCAACAACTCTGCTAATATCCGTAACCAGGGGTCGCGTAACTCTTTCTATAAACACGTGTTAGCCTCGGAAAGCATACGTATCCGGACTCATGTTTACTAGATTTATTTTTCTTTTTCGATGAGTACTACCACCTTTCAAAGCATTCGACGCTTTTTTTGAACATCCTGTGGAAGTGACTTCACGTATACTATTAGCGTTAAACATCAAAGTGAAAGGTAACACTCACACTGAGACCCATTGAATACTGATTCCTTAAGACAAAGTTCCAGTGTGTTACAGTCTCTCGCCGTAGCAGTTCGTTATGAAACAAAGCACCTTCCATGGAAAACGTGATAACGTACCTCCTTTTCTGTTTTCATCTGAATGGTTTGATGCTGCCCGCAACGAATTCATTTCCTGTGTCAACCTCTTCGCAGAGTAGCACTTGCAACCTAGGTCCTTAATTATTTTCTGGATGTATTCCAATCTCTGTCTTCCTCTACAGTTAATTTCTACAAGTGATTAATTACTTGATAGATTACCACAAAACATTTGGAAACCACAAAAGTTTGGAAATGCACGAAGCTGAAAAGAAAATATTACAATATCGCTTCTGTGAACTTAAGCAAAATTCCAGTACCTGAATCCAACTTCTTAACCATACATATGCTATTACCAACAATCCGCAAAAACTAGCTGCACCAATATCACGCAAGCGTACGCTCAGTTAATATGGACCACATAGTAGGATTTCTTTCCGTTTCGTACACATAAAGATTTGTTTGCATTTCGTGAAGTTAATCTCCATTTGCATTTTGTATGTGCTTCCCATGACCATTTTTCGTGCCATTTTCTATCACCGAGAAACCTCTGGGCAGTATATGTACATTTTTTCTTTGGGTCTCCTCATTTGTAAGAGCTACAATCATATGAACTATTCTTGTATATAATAATATTTCCAGAGCATCTACCTCCGAGTCAATGTTTTGAGCAAGGTTAACAGCTTTAGGAATTTTGCAATGTTTCTACTTGGAATTTACCTAACTTAGGCGGTATTTTAGACCATAAAAATCCATTCTTACCCTTGATTGTGTTTGCTGATGATACCTCCTCATCATCACCATCTTCTGACGTCGTAGCTTCAAACTCAGAACTATCTTCAGATTGTACTTTCAAATTATATTCCTCGCTTGAAAATAAGTCATTTTCACTGCAATAGTCGTTGTCTTCCTCCAAAACACTTCTCACAAAGTCCTCAAACCTTCGATCATTCACAGTTACGAATTCTATACTCGAAAAGCTTATGTAATGTAGCTGATATATTTCACCTACGAAATAGTAACAGGGGTGATATATAACCCCCAGAACTATTCGATCTCAAGTAGCAGGTGAACACAGCTGACCAGCAGCACGACTAACCAGTGACAGATTTATACAACAATGACGAAAGAATACCCAAGTCTGCCGGAAAAAATAACATTGTTGCGAACTTAACAGAAGAAACAAACTATCACTGGGATGACGCATCATTCCTGTTACCGTCGGAGGATTAATATTCTTCTTATTCTTTGATGAAAACCCAGTTACATTAGAGAAACAGAAGTAGCAATCATCAATATGATTTTGAGGCACTCGAAAGATCATTGGTATGCCAAATGGTAAGTGCTCTTCTTTCCCTTTCAGCCATTGTGTTAGTTTAGATTTGCACCTTGTGCATGTTATGCACGGTGCCCAATCTTTATCCTGATCTTCCACTTGGCATTTGAAGTATAAATGATACGACGTCTTCAGTAAATTAGAAATTAGTCGTCTTTGTTTCCTTGTCTTGAATTGACCATATACATAACAAAACGAATTGGGATGGTTTGTACATCCCCGTTTTGATTTCTTCGTGTTCTGTTTTCAATCTCTGCAAAACACTTTTCTGTCGAATGAACTTAGCCAGATCAATCGCTGAAAAACAAAGAAAAATTTAGACTTGAGATAATATAGAAGGAAGAGTAACCAAATGTATGTGATTTCGGGGTTTAAATACACAATATAAACTACACCAATGTTACATATTACATTTAAAAAGTAGTTCACATTAAAGTTAAGGACAGAAAAGGCCACTGCACTAACATTTATCACACTCCTTTCGAACACAAAAAATTATACAATAAATTCAACTATGTTACATAACTTCCAGGTCATAACTTTTCATCCTGACGTGATGGACACTTTCTGATTTCACATTTTATGTCACATTACAATAAAGAATTAAGTTTTATATGTACTTTGCCTGTACCAAAACCGCTGTTGACTAGTGTTATTACAGGTGAAATACTAAATAAGTGCCTAGACATGCTACATTTAATAGTATGTTTCTTCAGTTTTCCGCTGTAAATTTTGGTATCACAGGTTTGAGCCACATTAAATAAGTGATTGGATGTTGAATAATTCCATAATATATTGTCTAAGGTTGAAAAGAAATCTGTAGTATGATATACCTGTGAAACAGATTTATTTCAAATAAGAGACTTTCGATAAAATAGTTGATATGGCAGATTTTTTCGTTTGTTAGCTTGTTGCTATGTGTGTATTGATAAGGAAATGTTATAAAGAGAATTTTTAATGGCCTAATAGTAAAAAAAATGAGATTAAGACGTATTTAAAAATGCTGCAATCAATGTTAGATTACGTTTTATGTAGATTCCACCTTAATTACCAGTACAACGTTTTTAGGGAGACTTCTTTCTAACATCACGCTGGAGTTCATCTGGTAAAATGGCAACACACATAAGATGAAGTTTCCAGTAGCAAAAACGTATAATTTCAAATAAGTCTATATTACAGGCTTTTAATACATTTTTATTACTAACAGTATACATTTTCTAATATCTATTCTAGCTTTGTGCAGGGTCTATGGATTCGCTGAAGAAAGATGATATCGTTGTGAATGCCATCTACTCACACTTTTTATGTCTTAACATTTAACTTTAATTTTTATTTATTTGTTTAACTTGGATCAGAATCTTGAGGCCTTCTCTTACTTCAGTATGGCGGTTCACGCTTGCGAAAGATTTTATTACAGTTTAATTAAATAATGATTCTGATTGTTATAAATAATTAATTGTAATTACATGTGTGAGTAAAATCAGCTGTGTTTCCTGAGATGAGAATATTTATGTTTTATATTGACTATTTCAATCTTGACAAAACCAAATACTGTCACTACCTTGGGAATAATAGTAACTGAAAGGATGATTAGAGGTAAAACTAATCCAAATGATTCCATTGACCATGAAATAGTTAAGGTCAGTTCAAGTACTACCTGGCCAATAATGGTAATGGAAATGCTACTACTAATAATAATAATAATAATAACAATTCCCATGGAGGCCCGGGAAAAGAATAGGCCTCCGGTATGTTCTGCCTGTCGTAAAAGGCGACGAAAATAACAAACCACTAATAGGGCTAACCACCCTTTTAGTGTGATTACTTGGTTCAGGACAAAACTGAAGAAGCCTCGGACAAGCGCCGTCATCGTCGGGGACGACGCTTGAACCCTATGCCCGCCCACAATGGTAACGACACTGCAAGCCAACTGGAAAATGATTCAAATCCAAATAGAGGTGTTTTGCAGGATATGCTTCCTGCAACCACCCTAGAAGGAAAACAAAGACAGAGGATGAGATGGTCAGATGAAGTTAATCGACACCTCATGTTCTGTTATTACCAAGCAACAAACCTAGGAACCAACACAACTGGATACAGATCACAAGTATACACAACATTTATTACCAGATACACAGAATTAAAATTTTTAACAGAACAACGACTAGCTGATCAGATCCATGTAATAATCAAAGATAACAGGATACCCCAGTCAGAATTAGAAAACATCAAACAACAAGTACAACAAATACTGGAACAAAATAATTTGCAATCAGAAGAAGAAGAAAATACAGTAATGGACTCAAACATCCCAGAGCAAACAAACAAAGACCAAACGCATCAATTAATCAATCAGAGGAAAACGAAATCTTAAGACACCCACCAGAACAAGCCCAAATAGAACACAAAGTTACACACATGTTAGATATAGAAAAAAAATTTCAGCTGACATATATATAATACAAAGACACAAATACAGACATTACACCATTCTTGCATAGACCGCGAAATAACCCACAAGTCGAAACAACAATAAAAACTATCAACACAATCATACACAACAAAATAAATGAAAACACAACTATGGAAGAGTTACAACTACTGGTTTCTATAGGAGCACTCACTACACTAAATATACATACTAGGCAGAGATCAGAACCAACCAACACACAGAAGAAACCCACAAAACCAGCATGGCAACACCGGCTACAGATCAGAATAGAAAAACTGAGAAAAGACATCGGACACCTAACACAATTTATAAGAAATGAAATGTCAGAAAAAAAACGAAAAAGGTTAGGTAAAATCTCACAACAAGAAGCGATGGAGCAAACATGATGAAAAGAAGCAGAAATTACAAGCATTTGCCAAACGACTTGGAAGATACAAAAAAAGTAGAAATAGAAGGAAACATAACCAAACATTCAACACAAACCAACAGAAATTTTACCAGACGATAGATAACACACACATTAAAATAGACAATCCACCAAGCATAACAGACATGGAACACTTCTGGAGCAACATATGGTCAAACCCCGTACAACGTAACAGGCGTGCACGGATGCCTGAAATGATAATTTTGCAACATGACGTCACCCAAGCAATTAATTCTACTCGCAGGTGGAAAACCCCTGGAAAAGATAAAATAGCAAATTTCTGACTAAAGAAGTTCACCTCAACACATTCACATCTAACTAAATTATTTAACAGTTACATTGCAGACCCATACACATTCCCTGATACACTTACACATGGAATAACTTATCTGAAACCTAAAGATCAAGCAGACGCAGCGAACCCAGCAAAATATCGCCCCATAACATGCCTACCAACAATATACAAAATATTAACTTCAGTCATTACACAGAAGTTAATGACACATACAACACAGAACAAAATTATAAATGAAGAACAAAAAGGCTGTTGCAAAGGAGCATGAGGATGTATAGAGCAACTGATAATTATCATTATAATAGATGCAGAGGTGACATATCAACCTAAAACTAAACAAAGGTCGCAACACTATGCATACATTGATTACCAAAAAGCTTTTGATAGTGTACCCCACTCATGGTTACTACAAATATTGGAAATATACAAAGTTTATCCTAAATTGATACAGTTCCTAAACATAGCAATGAAAAACTGGAAAACCACACTTAATATCCAAACAAATTCAAATAATATCACATCACAGCCAATACAGATTAAGCGTGGAATATTCCAAGGAGACTCATTAAGTCCTTTCTGGTTCTGCCTTGCTCTGAACCCACTATCCAACATGTTAAATAATACAAATTATGGATACAATATTACTGGAACATACCCACACAAAATCACACCTTTGGTATACATGGATGATCTAAAACTACTGGCAACAACAAATCAACAACTCAACCAATTACTAAAGATAACAGAAGTATTCAGCAATGATATAAATATGGCTTTTTGAACAGACAAATGTAAGAAAAATAGCATAGTCAAGGGAAAACACACTAAACAAGAAGATTACATATTGGATAACCACAGCGACTGCATAGATGCGATGGAAAAAACAGATGCCTATAAATATCTAGGATACAGACAAAAAATAGGAATAGATAATACAAATATTAAAGAAGAACTAAATGAAAAATATAGACAAAGACTAACTAAAATACTGAAAACAGAATTGACAGCAAGAAACAAGACAAAAGCTATAAATACTTATGCTATACCAATATTGACCTACTCATTTGGAGTAGTGAAATGGAGTAACACAGACCTAGAAGCACTCAATACACTTACACGATCACAATGCCACAAATATAGAATACATCACACATATTCAGCAACAGAAAGATTCATATTAAGCAGAAAGGAAGGAGGAAGGGGATTTATCGACATAAAAAACCTACATTATGGACAGGTAGACAATTTAAAAACATTATTTCTAGAACGAGCAGAAACTAGCAAAATACACAATGCAATCACTCATATAAATACATTGGCTACACTACTGTAATTCATAACCACTTCTACAACCTTCTAGCTCACATAACATCAACAGATACGAAGAAAGTAAATTGGAAAAAGAAAACACTACATGGCAAGCACCCGTATCATCTAACACAGCCACACATCGATCAAGACGCATCCAACACATGGCTAAGAAAAGGCAATATATACAGTGAGACGGAAGGATTCATGATTGCAATACAGGATCAAACAATAAACACCAGATATTACAGCAAGCATATTATTAAAGATCCCAATACCACAACAGATAAATGCAGACTTTGCAAACAACAAATAGAAACAGTAGATCACATCACAAGCGGATGTACAATATTAGCAAATACAGAATGCCCCAGAAGACATGACAATGTAGCAAAAATAATACATCAACAGCTTGCCTTACAACATAAACTTATAAAAGAACACGTTCCCACATACAAGTATGCACCACAAAATGTACTGGAGAATGATGAATTCAAATTATACTGGAACAGAACCATTATAACAGATAACACAACACCACATAACAAACCTGACATCATACTCACCAATAAAAAGAAGAAATTAACACAGCTAATCGAAATATCCATACCCAGTACATCAAATATACAAAAGAAAACAGGAGAAAAAATTGAAAAATACATCCAACTGGCTGAGTAAGTCAAGGACATGTGGCATCGTGATAAAGTTGACATTATACCAATTATACTATAAACTACAGGAGTCATACCACACAATATCCACCAGTACATCAATGCAATACAGCTACATCCAAACTTACAAATACAACTACAGAAATCCGTAATTATTGATACATGTTCAATCACCTGAAAGTTCCTAAATGCAATATAACATATACCGTACAGTTAAAAGGAAGTCACGCTTGATCAAGGTCCGCGTCACTTTCATTTTTGACCAGACATAATGTCTGAGAAAAGAAAGAAACAATAATGAAAAAATTAGGCAGTGCAACACAGTTATGAAAGTCACATGCCAGCGAAACTCTTACACTTCACATTTAAGGAGACAGCTTTCTAACACAGGGGTACAAAATAATAAGACAGATTCTGGGCCCAAACAGAATGGACGATAACTCCAGACTAAAATTTCGGAAAAAAACAGAAAAAAGTATCCAACATCGCCCCAGACTACCGAAAAACATTATTAAAATTTCACAGAATTAACTACAGGCTCCCAGCAACAAAACGTAAGCACAAAATTTTAACATACACGGAACGACTGAAAACTTTATCCTCGAATCAACTAGTCAAAAAACATCTAGAAACTGTCCAAGTAATTTCCTTGCAATTTTTAAACATAAGCTCACACAGATAAAAAATTTACAGGCGAAAACTAAAGTCAGGAACGAAACTATTAAATAAACAGGAACAAACTGGACAGAAAAAGGAAATAGATTTCACATTGAAAAAACTAAGACTTACAAGAAAACAAGAAAATGAATCACAAACCGATATAAAATTCTTCATTTCTGTGGTCACAGTGGCCATTGTTGCTTTATAATTCTTAAGGGTATTATTGTTCTGTCGTTTCAACTGCAGAAATGTGAGATTTTGTTTTCACCATACCCGTTTCGCTTTATTGAGGTAAAGCATCGTAAGTGGTCTGCAATTAAGGTATTTGGATTTTGCTTTGCCTTTGGATTGAAAAACAGTTCGTTAAGAATAAGTTGATTTGTACTTACGGTGATTCTCGGTTGATTTGTCGCTTACATTGGGAAATGCCGTCTGCTACCACATCGTTGTTTTCCTGTGTTAGACATTAATAATTTTGGTCTCATATTTAGATGTTCTACAGCATATGCATTTCTTATGCTTTTCACAACACACCTTTACGCACACCGCTGTATTCTGTTTATTTCTGTTCTTCTGAGTGTGTATTGTGGTTTGTGTTCCCAACATGCTTTAGACCAACAACTGGTTTTTAATTAGATTGTTGTATGAGTGTAATTTTATTTAATTATGTTTCTGTGTATTTATGTTCTGTGTAAGAGTACAGAAGGAATAGCGATTGAGGATTTTTTTTTTTTTTTGGTGTAGGGGAGGGAGAAACCATGATGAATGGACATAAGTATATAGCAGTGTGATGGAGTGTGAGTTAGAGGGGAAGGTGAAGAG
The DNA here is from genome assembly GCF_023864345.2 of Schistocerca serialis cubense. Taxonomy (NCBI): domain Eukaryota; kingdom Metazoa; phylum Arthropoda; class Insecta; order Orthoptera; family Acrididae; genus Schistocerca; species Schistocerca serialis. The sequence goes on along the minus strand of NC_064640.1, from coordinate 651,809,585 downwards.
CGAGAAGTGAAATGAAACTGTGAGTGGGATGGGGGGGGGGGGGGGGGGCTGTGGTAGAGTAGGAGGGGGTGAACGCTGGAAAAGGCTGTTTTTTTCGTGTAATTTCATCAATTATTCTATTTTCCAAGAAAATTTCCACATACAAAAAGCATTAACACAAAATAAACAGTTGCTCAATGGCCAAATAAATATTGGAAACCAGACTCTAAATAGAATAATTGACGAAATTACACTAAAAAGAAATGAGCTTTCTCCATCCTTCACCCTTTCCACTCTCCCAAAATCCCCCTCGACCCCCCCCCCCCCCCCCCCGCCCCACTCACAGATTCATTTCACTTCTCGCTCATCACCTTCTCCTCTAACTCACACTCCATCACACTGCTGTATAATTATGTCCACTCATCGTTGTTTCTCCCTCCCCTACACCAAAACAAAAAAATTCCCTCCATCGCTATTACTTCTCTACTTTTACACAGTGCATAAATACACACATGCATCATTAAATAGGATTACACACATACAATAATCTAATTAAAAAGAACTTGTAGGCCAAAGATAAAGTAGTAGAAAGGTTATTTTGGCAACACAAACCACGGCACACACTTAGAGGTACAAAAACAAACAGAATACGGTGGTGAGCATAAAGGTGTGTTGTGAAGAACATAAGAAATGCATAGTGCTGCGGAACATCTAAAAGTTAGACCAAAATTATCAGTGTCTAACGCAGAAAAACAACGATGAGCTAGCAGACGGCATTTCACGATGTAAGCGAGAAATCAACAGAAAATCACCGTAAGTACAAGTCAACTGGGTCTTAACGAACTATTTTTCGATCTAAAAGCAAATCAAAATGTAAATAACTTAATTACAGACCACTGATGATGCTTTACCTCCATAAAGTGAAAGGCGTCTGGTGAAAAAAATCACGCATTTTTGTAGTTGCAACGACAGAACGAAACTACCCTCAAGAATCACGAAGCTTTGAAGGATACGTTACGGTGCAATATCACCTCACAGTAATAATAAAAATTATAGTAATAACAGACTGTAGTAAAAGCTAATGCAAATATGAGCAGAGGTACAAATGTGAGAGATTTTGGAACATTGCGAAAGGAAACTGCTCTTATACTGACTCATCTATAAGTTTTTCTGATGTACAAAACACTTAAGGAAAGAGAAGTGTAATCACTTGTAACGCCATTTACAGTCCGTTCAGATTCAAGTTCAAGCCACATTATATTTTAAGAGACAAGTCATTAGTCGCTTTTTCGTGCTACAAGTGCGATTCAGTTTTCAGATATTGTGACAGAGATCGTTTCAGAGTCGGATTCCAGATATAGAACAGGATTTAGAGAAATCAGCCGTATGATGACGTGTAGAACAACACTTTATTGTTATTAATATTGCAATATGAATTTATTAACCATAACCACACTTCTTCATCCTCGTATTTAACTACCTCTTCCGCTATGTCGTAAAGAGCAAGTTTGCACCTCAGTTGATGAGTCCTCATGGAATTGTATCGAATCAAAGTAATTAAGATTAAAGGTTATTGGGTGATATATAAGATAAGTAAAATTAATTTATATACCTTCACATATTGCGCCAATCATTGAAACAGATCAGCTCGTTTTCCTTCTCTTTCGTGGGAAGTATATATATATATATAGTAGGTGTAGGATAGAGCCTCAACATAAAATCTAATTTGTCTTCGATACATAATTTTAGCCTTTTATTCACCGTTATAGTGTGTGAACAAATCAATATATACTGCGTAATATGTAGCACATAAATAAAAGATTTCTAATATGGTTCCTACATTCTTAAAAAGGAAGACAGAAAATTAACGTTAAAATACCGTCGATTAGATTTTTAGAGACGGAGCACAATCTTGGTTTGGACGAGCATGGAGACAGAGATGAGTCGTTCGTAGCAACCACTTAGGGAAATCCTAGAAAACCTATATATAGCCGTATAGGGGGGTAAACCGCATTACTCCGGAAATCTAGTCTTAGTTCCCCGAAATCCATTTTAATTTTGCCGTAGTTATCTAAATAATTTCAATGCTTAATTGTTTACCTAATTAGATGCATACATTTTGCAAACCTAACGAGAAACACATTGCAAATGACGCAAAGCTTGTCATCGCGTGTGTGTTCTGACGAAAAAGAATAGGATAAGGGAAGTCTTGCTTTATGCTTTTTATCTTAGAAATAAGGACACTGATGAAAATGCGGTAGTTATTTTGGTTCAGTTTGTTATGTAGCAGGGATAGAGTTGTAAAACTACTGTAGGCTACTGTGAGTTACTATAAGTAAGCGCAGATTTCGGCATTGTTCCTAGTAACTGTGGTCAGTTAAGATCGTACCCGCGTTACCAGTACGTTGGGTATGTTGCATACTATCCGGCGTTACCTCATAACGATCGCTTTCTTTAGGTATGCGATCTGTTTTTTACTACTTTCCCTAAAAACCGGAATAGGTGAACCGTCTGGAAACAGAGTGATAACGTAACCTACGAGACATTTTTGTTCTACATCGTTATCCTGCTGTCTCTTACCTACGAATAAACAGTATTTATAGCAAAACTGGAAATCTCAGTATTTAACTCAGGTTTCATTCAAAAATTGTTGATTTGTAACCTGAAACAATGATATGTTGCTGGAAAAATAAAGAAAACAATACAAATTTATCACATAGAGCTAGAAAACACAATTTCGTCATAAAAAACGTAAAGTTAAAAAAACAAAACAAAACACAAGTATATCAAACAATGCTTTAATATTTGTCAATAGTATATAAATCATATTTTGTATTTTATACATTTCATATTTATCACTAATAACGAGAAACTCTTCCCTTTGATCATGATGAAGGACGTTCTGCTAAGTACAAAATGACAACAAAAATTATGTTTTCTATGTTTGTGCATGTAGACTGCACTTGAATCACAAGTAATTACTTTAGTTATATAAAAGCGCAGAAGTTACGCGATCTACTAATTTTTGTTACTTATAAAATACAATTTAAATTGTGTAAGGACAAAATACACATTGGACTAACACTGAATGATGCGTGATTTTAAATGTGTGCGAAGCAAACAACCAAATGAACTGAAAAAGGAAAAGAAATTGTAGGCTCTCAGTTTCTCTCTTACACATTCATTTATATTTCCTTTCCTACCAAATCTACTAATACTACAAGTAATCCTACCACTTCGTATATCATTTATGTAGTGCTCCAAAACTCCCGAAGCGTATAGATTTGTAGAGTGAAATTCTAATTAAATGTTATGTTCATAGGAAAATTTCTTGAACGGACTATTTACTTCAGAAATGTTTGCTGTATCTCGTAAAAAGTCAACAAATTCTGATACAACCATCGCAAAACTGGAGTGGATAGCTAGGCTACAAATACTCGTCGAAACAGATAAATAGATGAGGCTGTTTTAGTTGGAAAAATTTGGGAAATGAAGGCGTCTGGTAGCTGTTTACGGTTTCATCCTAACAATAACTTGAAGCAGTTTATGGAACCCACGGGAAGTCTAAATCAGCACGACCGGGTAGTTACTTGAACCACGCCCACATCAAATATCAATCCGCTGAAACTCGTGATAAGTTCTTAACTCTTACCTGAAGTAGGAGGCTGCGGCAATATTTGCGGCAGGGGAGGGACACCGTTAGAAAAAAATCGTTTTACAAGATGAACTTCCAAAAAATTACATCGAGGCCTTATGTTCAGTCTCTGAAAATTTTCTCAGTCGCTTCACAATGACATACAGAAAAAGTGAGTTCATATAGAAAACTGATGTAAAGTTGTACGGATATTAATACCAATATTAGAGGTGATCGAAGTCTCTCTTCTCCGAGACTACGTAACTTTGGCATGTCATCTAGGTGCCTTTTCCCAATATTTGTGGGGAATACGGACCGCACTGTAGAGCTTCGCAAATTAATTACTCGATGGTAGAGTTCTGCGGAGCCGGTATTCTTCGGTCGTCCGATCGATGGCCCGTCGGTTCCATCAAAGCGCGCTATTCAGCGCCACAGATTGGTTCTGCACTCGTAAACAGGCAGGCGCACTTTCACAACCGAATAGCTCTCTGCACCGTGAACACAGAATTTTCACTTTCTCTTGACCATTGCTTGTTCTGATGCACTTTACCGCGGCAAAATGCTGGTTTTTACGCACGTGTGCTTTAACTCCTTTTTCAAACGTTGCTTGTGAGAACTAAAGTAGTAAATTCGAGACAGTTATCCCAGAGGTAATTTATTAGAACATCATGGTCTGAAACAGTATTAGGAAAAAAATTCTTGTAATTACAATATTATAAAAATATCAGTTTACATACATTCATCTAGAACTATCATTGCAGTATTACAATAGAGAGTCATATCTTTCATCAGAATCGTCAGATTACGGTCTTTGAGGTTTACTGTTCTACACTAAATTCATAGCTGATAGTCAAAGCTGAACGCCTAGTCAGTTGGTAATGATAAATAGTTACTGTACTTACATAAAATTCTTCGAACTGAAACTATTATAGTAATACTTGTTCCTGCCTCCAGTTATTTCACATAAACTCAGGTAAACCTAAGCGAACCCAAGCATCATTGACTCTAAACACTCAAAAAATATTTTCAGTTGTTTGTAGTATTCTTTATTCTTTTATCGATCATTTTCTACTTAGTGGGCTGCACAGCCTAAATAAATCTCAATAAGGGCATTATTTCACCAGGATGTGCTGTAAATATTTTATTGGCACTACTAGTTTCGGTCAATCATGCACATGTTACAGAACCATGAAAAAATATATATACTGTGATGTGTGGTAAATATTGCAAGATGATGATCGTTGAGAACCGTTCTGTCCACAAACACGCTAGGCATGCAATTTTTTAATGTAACGACAACTATTTATCCACGTTTGTTTCTACAGATGCACTTGAGAATGTTCAGTGTCTGAAAATAGTAGAGCAAGTGAAATCTTTTAAACATATCCTGTGGAGTACCGTCCTTCTTTAAATTCTTTATTTTCATACTGGCTTGACACACCAATTTTAATAACACTCGCCTGGGTCCATGGAGTATAGGTCGTCATAATCAACTGTCATATGAAGGACGTGAGTTCGGAAATTGTTACCTCAGTAGGATGAAAACTGGTCCATTTAGACTCGTGAGGGCAACTTAAGAGCTAGTTGAAGGGGAAGCAACGCTTCTGGTTATTAAAGTCGCTACTAGCACTCGGTAGAAAGGCGTCATGACCTCATAGCTCTCTAGCCGTGCTATTCAATGATTCAATGGACGGAGATTACAGTGCTGCGTTGCTGCGAGCGCGAGGGAAAATGGGAGTTACGTAACTGCCTCAAACATGCTAGGTGTAAAAGTGTAGTGGAGCGATGTAGTGTAGCTGGAGCGTATGAGCATGCAGCAATTCTGCATATTTTATCCGACTGTCCCTGATGATGCTATCTGCATCTAGATAAGATGGTTCATATGGCTCTGAGCACTACGGGACTTCACTGCTGAGGTCATCAGTCCCCTATAACTTAGAACTACTTAAACCTAACTAACCTAAGGACAGCACACACATCCACGCCCGAGGCAGGATTCGAACCTGCGACCGTAGCGGTCGCGCGGTTCCAGACTGTAGCGCATAGAACCGCTCGGCCACTCTAGCCGGCTCTAGATAAGAGCTCGAAGCTGTCGGAATTGTGAGAATTTTCATATAGCTGTGATGTAAATAAACAAATTTTATTCCCTGACCAGCTCCCTTCCACGTCGTCCTGTTTGCAGTTATATTGTAATCACACACTTGTGTAGCACTCGTTAGTTATTACTGCGCTTCTCTGTACTCATTGCCTTCCTGCCCTTGTCCCTATGCAACACTGCACTTTATACGCAACCATGAAGAGTGAAAGCATTGGTTGAAAAAAAAAAAAAGCCATCCTACTCGGATGGGAGTAGCTACGGAAGTTGGTTTAGCTTTACGTCTGTATGTCAATGTCTAAGTACTGACAGTTCAATAGCGGTATTTACTTTAACTTGTAGTCCAACTTAAATGAGTTGGCATTCGAGAGCTACAGAACGGAACTGCTTTAGCCACCAGTACTCTAATGGGAGACTAACGTTGTTGGTTCCCACCGTTTCGTCGCTTTCGCTGCACATGTCAGTTCTCAGATAAGAAACATTTGACCTATTTGAAAATAAAACGAAGCTTTGGACCTATTACAACTTAATAAGTGATCATTACTATACTTAGAAGCACTAAAGATATCTACACTACAGGTGAATTTCAGAAGTTTTTATTAATTTTTGCTGTGGATAGAGATTTTAAACTTCTGGTTTGTTACGGGTTATATACACTGAAATGAAAAGAGTCACTGGATACCTCGTAATATCGCGTCGGACGTCCTTTATCCCTGCGTAGGGCAGCAACTCGACATGGCATAAACTCAAGAAGTCGTTAGACGTCCCCTCCAGAAATATCGAGCCATGCTGCCGCTGTAGCCGTCCATAATTGCGAAATGGTTCCCGGTCCACGATTTTTTTGACGAACTGACCTCTCGATTAAGTCGATTGGGTTAATATCGGGCGATTTGGGTGGCCAAATGGCTCTGAGCACTATGGGACTTAACAGCTGTGGTCATCAGTCCCCTATAACTTAGAACTACTTAAACCTAACTAACCTAAGGACATCACACACATCCATGCCCGAGGCAGGATTCGAACCTGCGACCGCTGCAGCCGCGCGGTTCCGGACTGAGCGCCTAGAACCACTAGACCACCGCGGCCGGCTTGGTTGGCCAAATCATTCGATGGAAGTGTCCAGAATTTTCGTCAAACCGATCGCGAACAACTGCGGCCCGGTGACATGGCGTATCGTCATCCACAAACATTCCATCATTGCTTGGGAACATCAAGTCCGTGAATGTCAGCAAACGGTCTTCAAGTAGCCGAACACAACCATTTCTAGTTAATGATAATTTCAGTGGGACAAGATAAACCAGTTCATTCGATATACAGAGGTCTGGTCCCAGAGTCCTATTGTCGTCAGGTGAGAGCCGGGCGGAATGCGGTGATGAAGTCCTAATTACGCTCGGGAGCGCCAAGAAAACTCCATTGTGAATAAGGTCTTTATGAGATAGAAACAGAGTATTGTCTTCCAAAGCGCTGTTCCACAGAAGGGGCGGTGAAGCAGCGCCTCGTCAGCAGCGGAAAGCCGGCGTGTGCTCGTCTCGTAGTATCGCCAGCACAGTGAAGCTTCGTGTGGTGGCTGCAATGTCACTGGCGGCCCTCGACCTGTGAACACTGACAGCATCCAGCTCTATGAATCGATCTTCATGGTGCAAGCATTGACGTCGAAGATTTTCGCTCAGGAGTTACACCCCCGGTTCACCTGAAGTACTTTCTGGCACACATGGGTTGAGTCTCAGTCCCGTTTTAGGAGACAGGAGCCAGCAGCATTGCCACAGAAACAGGATGAACAGCAGCGGTGCCCATTCCCTCGAAGGCGAATGACAGACAGTGTCCAGGTGACGCAGGTCACACATCCAGCAGACCTGCAAGGTGATAGTGCCCTCCGCTCCCCTTGGAAGTTGGCAATGCAACTGGCTGTTGTACCTAGCCTTTCTCACGAAACTCTGCTTTGTCACTAGTGTGATGATGATATCTCTTGGCTTCCATGGTGTCACTATGCGTCGCTTGCGGACTTGAGCGCTCACTTGTTCCTCCGTGCAGTGACAGCTTGTGTGTTTGCCGCAACCCACTCAACATTTCCCCCTAGGTGGCAGTCTGCTGGTCATTGACACAGGCGGTTCGACTCCCGGGAGTTGCCAATGTAGAACTTGGAGAAATTTTTAGTGTTCGCGGGGCATACTGTCCTCGGGCGTAACACATGTCAACACCGCCCACACCATTGCGGAGTCACCTCCAGTTTGCACAGTGCCTTGTTGGCAACATGGCTTCGTGAGGTCGGCGCTACACTAGAACACTACTGTCAGCTCTTACCAACTGAAATTGGGACGCATCTGATCAGACCACAGTTTTCCAGTCGTCTCGGGTCTAACCGATATGGATACGAGCCCAGGAGAGTCACTGCAGGAGATGTGCTGTTATCAAAGCGCTCACGTCGGTCGTCTTCTGCCTTAGCCCATTAACTCCAAATTACACCGCACTGTCCTAACTGGCATGTTCGTCGTACGTCTCAAATTTACCCCTGCGGTTATTTCCTACATTTTTGCATTCCTGTTAGCGCCGAAAACTCTACGCTTACGCTGCTGCACTCCTCATTCGTTAAGTGAAGGTCGTCGGCCACTGCGTTGTCCGTGGTGAGAGATATTGCCTGAAATTTGTTTCCCTCGGCACATTCTCGACACTGTGGGTATCGGAAATGGAATGTCCCATGCGTCTAGCTCCAACTATCATTCCGCTTTCAAAGTTTGTTAATTCCCGTCTTGCAGCCATAATAATTTCGGAATCCTTTTCATATGTATCACGTGAGTACGAATGACAGCTCCGCCAAAGCACTGCCCTTTTATCCTTTTTGTACGCGATACTACCACCATCTGTATACGTGCATATCGCTATCCCATGGTTACCTCAGTGTATTGATAAAATTGGCAGGAAGCAGTTTATTGAAGCCGATACACAGTAAACGCAGAGCGATACACAGCTTGGGAAGGACATGTCGCCGAGAAAGATATTCTAATAGTAAATTAGAAAAAAGTATCTCAGTGAGTTTGATAGTTTTCGAGGTATGATAAGTGTGAAGTTTTATTTCGGAGAGGATAATTCCACCCGTAAATATAAAAGAAACTCTTTGTGTCGGCGATGACGAACGGCTTTTAGGAAGGTTGAAAGCTCCATTGTAAAAGATGCAGCTGACTACTATTTTTATTAAAGTCAATCTATTTCGGCCCACCAATCAGACCATCTTCGGTTCCCAAGGGCATGTCAGCAACTAGTATGGAAAAAGTGAGATCCATCAGATTTCAGATATGCGGCTGACCTGCTTGCCCGGGAAATGGCTGGAAGTTCTAACAGGGGAACCTCCCCATCGCACCCCCCTCAGATTTAGTTATAAGTTGGCACAGTGGATAGGGCTTGAAAAACTGAACACAGATCAATCGAGAAAACAGGAAGAAGTTTTGTGGAACTATGAAAAAAAAAAAGCAAAATATACAAACTGAGTAGACCAAGCGTAAGATAGGCAACATCAGTGATAGCGTGAACTCAGGAATGCCGTGGTCCCGTGGTTAACGTGAGCAGCTGTGAAAGGTGAGGTCCTTGGTTCAAGTCTTCCCTCGAGTGAAAAGTTTACTTTCTTTATTTTCGCAAAGTTATGATCTGTCCGCTCATTCATTGACGTCTCTGTTCACTGTAATAAGTTTAGCGTCTATGTTTTGCGACCGCACCGCAAAACCGTGCGATTAGTAGACGAAAGGACGTTCCTCTCCAATGGGAAACTAAAACATTTGATCGCAAGGTCATAGGTCAACCGATTCCTCCACAGGAAAACACGTCTGATATATTCTATACGACACTGGTGACGGTATGTGCGTCACATGACAGGAATATGTTGTCCACCCACCTAACTTGTACACTTGGCGAATGGGTAAAAAGATTCTTGTACCTTGCCCGATTTAGGTTTTCTTATGGATGTGATAATCACTCCCAAAAAAGTGATGATAACATAAGAGTTTGTCACATACACTGAAAATAAAAAATTAAAATTTTCACGCGATGGAAAACTTGAACCGAGGACCTCTCGTGCCGCAGCTGCTCACGCTAACCACGGGACCACGGCGCTGCCAAAGTCCTATGATCTCTGATGTTGCTTATCTTGCGCATGGACTACTCAGTTAGTATATTTTGCTTATTTTTTCATAGTTCCACACAACTTCTTCCTGTTTTCTCGATTGATCTGTGTTCAGTTTTTCAAGGCCTATCCACTGTGACAACTTATAACGAAATCTGAGGGGGGTGCGATGGGAAGGTTCCCTTGTAAGTATTGCCAAGCTGCCTTTGAGACCCGAAGATAGTCTGATGTTGCACCGAAATTGATTGTCTTCAATACAAAATATTGACATAGCTTTCTGTTTTGCTCCAATTAAAATTTAGAACAGAACTTTGATATTCTTAGTAATAACATTGAGATACATACCATATACGAAATTCCGATTTTTACGTTCTTTTTGCAGGAGAGAGACACTTTAAAGAGATTTTCTATCGCTGCGGTGCACTTTAGGCTGCCTGCAGACAGTACATATAACTATAACCCGACACTTTTAGCCCTTAAACAGCTGACACCAACTAATTCAAATCTGACGAAAGTTCCGTTTATTTATTTTGGGAATAATTAAGATCCATCAGATTTCAGACATGCAGCTGACCTTCCCACTCGAAAAATAGCTGGAAGCTATATGGTAGAAACATCAGTGTGAGAAATGGAATTTCGATGGCTGTACCTGCACGTAGGTGCACTTTTCTTAGCGAGAAGAATGAAAGAATCGCGATGCCAATCGTTTTGTCTTTATTCGTTTGAAGCTGCACGCAGTTCTTCTTTCTAAGATGTGTATTAAGGACTCATTCAGGTACCCATATACTCATTCGGGCATGTGAGCGCATAAAAGTTCCATTTTCAGATTGATTGGATTTTCGTATTTTTCCAAGTTTCCTCTCTTTTGAACTGGATTTAACGCCGGTTCTTCTGCTCGAAGCAAAATCAGCTCTCGAACGAGATCAGCTTAGGAAGCCCCTAAATCCAATCCATTTTATTGGAGGAATAAATTATGTGTAATGCACTGTAACCGACGTCATTAAAATAAGGAAGATTTGGGTGTCCTGACACGTCGACGACGTCGTTACATAAGAAGCACAAGCTAGGATTTTGGAAGGATGGGGAAGGAAACCGGCCCTGAAACAAACCATACCGGCATTTGCTTCATGTGATTTGGGGAAACCACGGAAAACCTAACTCTGGAAGTCTGGACGAGGATTTTAACCTCCGTGCTCCCGAATGAGAGTTCAGTGTTTTACAAGTGCGCCATTGCGCTCGCTTCATCCATGTGCAATCTCCACGCTTCAGTGTGGAACAACGGGGTACAGTCTATAAGCCACCGAATTTGTTTTCGGGAGAAGTGACGTTGACATCTATGTCACACTGATGTAAGGTTTCTTTACATTCCTTACATCAAGAAAGGTTGAATCCTCTGATAGGTTATTAAACGGAACCCGGCTCCGTATGCATGCAGTCTGTCTTTAACTCAACTAATGCGCCTTCTGCGACTACGTTGCGGTTCCTTCCTTCTTCCAAGGTTTTCTATTATCAAGACATTATTGGTATGTTTTGATGCATTGAATGATGAACCAAAAATCTAGTAATATGTCTACAGTAATAGAAACCTGCGTTTTTGTTCACAGGTAGGACTCGAGTCCAAAAATCTTACTAGGTGCTGTGAGCGTTTGATGCCTTTACTCTTAAATTTTATCTTGCAAGTTAAGAGAATATAATCATCACTTCTTCAATTGATATCAGAGGCAGTGTTATTGATGAATGAATAGATAAGTTAATCTATTTATTTAGAAGTCTCCGTTGTCCCAGGATAGCGCCGCTCCTTCATGAATTCGATGCCATGGTATTGATTCATGCCTCGAGTACACGTGTATTTTTTCAAATTTCCATGTACTAATTCTTGCTTATGTGTGATGATTTTAAATTTAATGACAAAGAAAATATTCTGAAAAATTAGTATTAATGTGTAAACCACTTGAATATAACACTGCTTGAATGACAGAAAGGATGCTATTTTGTTTCAGTGGGAGTAGGAACGCAGTGAGCTGATTATTTACTCGTTATATGCGATCTGAGGCTCTCCCGGAGTATATGATGCTCCCTAGGTCCTCAGGTATACTGCCGCAAGCAATCGTCGGAGGTCCACGATATTTCGGTGAAGAACTGTTCCGCCTTCATCACGTGGTACTGATGGAATGATGGGTTTATGTTGCCTCCCGGAATATATATCTGCGGGTCCAGAATCCTGGCCTCGCTGCCTCAGCACAGTTCTCAGCGGCGGGAGGACGAGTGTGATACGGGGGGGGGGGGGGGGGGGACCTCACTTGTATGCCGGCTGCCGTCCGTATCGCATTTCACGCGCGGATGTTACGATTTTCTTTCACTGAGCTAACTACTGGCTTCCATGCGTACTTAGTTGGAAACCCGTGTCCCTGTTTATTAAATTATGCGCTACACGTATTTCAATAGCTCCGTTTAAATTGGAGTCCCATAATTTGTTCGTGATGGTCAGTCTTTAATTTGCTGATAATTCATTGAATGCCCATTCTCAATGCTGTGTTCTACTATTGTCGTCGTGGTGGGCTGCAGTAATGGGCTGTGGCGCTCGTGTTCTCTGTAGCGATCTTCAATAGTGCGCATTGTTTGACCGATATTCGTTTTCCCTCATTTACATGGGCCTTGGTTCCCCTCTGCTTTATTGAGATACAGATAGCCTTTGACCGACCGCAACAGAATTCGTATTTTGGCTGCCGGCGTTAATTTGTGTTTTAGCAGTAGACTGCCAATTTTGGATGACACATTGCCAGCAGTATGAGAGTGATCTTATTTCCTTCTACTTCACGGTTTTCGTCTTCCTTGGCGTTCTTAAGAGTCTTACGTTGTAGGGCCGTCCTAATATGTTGGCTGGTGTATCTGTTTTCGCGGAAGACAGACTCCAGATGTTACAGCTCTGCCTTCAGACTTTGTTCATCTGAAATGGTGTATGACCTGTGTGCGAGGGAGTTCAGCTCGCTATTCTTTTGCTAGGGATGGTGGCAGCTGGACGCGTTTGGCTATAAATCTGTATGAGCTGGCTTGTGGTAAACACTGTGGGCAAGCGAGCCGTCGAGTCTACGCTGAAGTAGAAAATCTAGGAACGGAAGTTTGCCACCCTCTTATGTTTCCAGGGTAAATTTGATATTTTAATGGGTGGAGTTCAAATGCTCTAAAATATCGCGTAACTTTTTGGGCCATGAGGCCAAATTACAAACGTATCGTCGATATAACAGAAGAAACAGACGAGTCTTATTTCCGCAGTTTTCAGTGCTCGCTCTTCGAAGTGCTTCACAAACGTTTTAGTTACAACCGGCGAGGAGAGCTGCCCATTGCTACGCCATCGGTCTGCTCATTGTACTGTTCATTGAAAACAAAGTAAGTTGATTTTAAGACATGTCTGAGAAGCTGTGTCAGCTACTGGTCGAATATGTCGCTGATTAATTTTATGGGGTCTTCTAAGGGAAGCTGAGTGAAAAGTGAGACATCAAAGGCCACCATGATGTCAGACTCCTGCAGCCTCAGCTCCTTCAGCCGACTTACGAAACCTCCCGAGTTCTATATGTGGTGTGTACACTTTCCTACATAAGAGCTCAGTATACCAGCCTGGTGCTTCGCCAAGGGGAATGTTGCTGCCCCAGTACTGCTCACTATTGTACGCATGCCTTCCTTGCATGTTTTTGGCAGGCCATACAGAAGAGGTGGTACAGGAGTCCTCTGGCAAAGTGATTTGGCGACATCGTCCTCTAGCGTCCCGTTTCTTAACAGAGCGGAGGTACTTTGCTGTACTTCCCTGGCTGTGTCTGCTGGTTTTTCTGGTATGCTTGATAATATAGGAGTACCAGCATTTTTTGCTTTTAGTCCTTCCGTTGGAGGAGAACCGTGGCGTTGCCCTTATCGGCTGGAAGCACACCATTTTGTTTGTCTTCTCTGAGGTTACTAAGTGCTTTTCTTCCTGCTCCGGAAATGTTACTTCGTGGTGGAGCCGAGTTGTTGAGAATTCGGCAGGTTTCGTGAGGAATTTCCTCTACTATAACACTGGAACTCCTCTTCTCCCTTACTGCCATCTCCGCGTCATCCAGTGGTTTTCCCGTTAGACTGATTAAATTGCGTTTGTTGGCTGCATCTTCTTGAGACTGCTTAACTGGAAATCGAGAAAAATTGGCAGTTTACCTCCCGGCTGATTTCTTGCGTGTCTAAATCGACTGGACCCAGATGACTCCATCGACCCATTCCTACGAATCTGCAGACAGCATAGAAGACATCCGCAGGTGAAGTTTTAAGAGCTCTCTGTCGTTAAAATCGAGCTGTAGTCGAGTGAAGTGGGTCTTTCCCCTGACTGGGGCCAGGTTGGCTCTCCTTTAGATGCGGTTAGCTGCTGTGGTGCTGATGTGATGCACCACTTTGGCGAATGTAGGTATTGCACCTTCATTCCGACATGTTAGCAAAAAGGAGAGGAAGCTGAACAGACGTCCTTTCTGCTTTCGAAGCTTGTCTAACTTCAACCGCCATTTCGTTGACTGTGGACCCAGGGTGCTGCACCAGAGTTGGAGACAGGGTTGTATCGAGTGTGCGTTCATGCTGCGGGTGTACAGCGCGTCATTGGGGTAAAGCGAAAATTCGACGCGTGCCACCTGTGGTACGTCGGCAGTGTACAGTACATACACCATGGGTCCGAGTACCGACCCCTGTGGCGCCTCAACACATATCTGTCGGTCTGCGGACGTACCATCGTCTGCCCAGACGTGAAACGTTCACTCCGCTATGTAGGATCTGAGGAGGACTGCGTGCGACGTCGGTATGGCGTGTTCAAAGAGTTTGTACAGGCGACCTGCCTTGGATCTTTGGCGGTCATCGGGATGGCCAAAAATTCAGCTTGTTTCCACGTTTCCCGGTAGCTGCCTGTGCGAAGTATCTCGTTGAACATGTCACCTGTGTGTTAGTGTGCTCCTGGTGGGAGGTTCTTCAGCGGCTGGTTGTTTATTCCATCGCTGCCTCTGCTTTCCTGGTGTTCAGGGAACGAAGTTGCACCGCGAATTCTTCCTGTTCAATCGGCTCGATTACGTCTTCTTCATTCCTAGCTGCTAGGAATATAGGGAGCTGCTCGTCGACCTGACGGCTGTGTGTCTCGTCCACGACGTCGGCCACTGGCGTGAAGTTTGCGGCGAATGTTTTGGCCAGCACGCTGGCTTAGGCATTTGGCTCACTGAAGTATTCGTTGCCAACTTGTAGTGGTGGTATGAGCTGCAGCCATTGCAAGGGGCTCTTCACGATTTTCCAGGCACGGCTGTCGTCTGGGTTGAGCGTGGACGCTAAGTCTCCCCATTCCCTGTTCCTATGTTCCTCGACAGCTACCTTCATTTCCCATCGCATGCGATTGTCGTGGCGTTTGGTGTCACATAGGCGAGTGAACTGCCTGCCACAGAACAGACGGTTCTTCTCAGTGACAGCTACCAGAATGTGTGTCGGTAATGCAGCAAGAACTCTCGTGGTCGCTCCGGTCGTCTCGAGATGGCTGCATTTGCTACTCGTAGTATCCTGTGATTGAGGAAAGCTACGTCTGCATCGGCCTCGCCCACTTGGGGATGAGCTGCGTCTTCTAGAGACTCTAGTATTTCCATTGGTAACGCTAGTAGCCCAAGTTCTTGTAACTCGTACACTGGTCTGAATGGGAGGTGCCGATCACACGCATCTCATAGATGACTGGGACATGGTCAAATGATAAGACGTTCCACGCTTCGGCATACGTCAATTGTCCAGTGCCCTTCAGGAGTGCGAAGTTGATCACGTCCGGTCGGCTTTGTGGAGGGAAGTGGCTGGGGTGAAACGGCCCCAAGCAGACTGGGCCGTTCCGATGGACAGAGCGGGAGAGTCGGCGTCTATTGGCGTAGGTGAGGCGAGAGTTCCATTCTGGGCTTTTTGCGTTGAAATTTCACACAATAGAAAGTTGTTCCTCGAGTGATGGTAGAGAATTGAAATCTACCTCATGTATTGGTCTGTCGGGCTGCCGACATACCGACACAACAGAAATCTTCCTGGCGGTGTTGTTGAGGGTCATACCCGTGGCCTCCCACATGGCGAGCTCTGGCAGGTGGACTCGGCGATGTCGCAGCGACCCCTTGACGGTAGCATCAGTAGTTCACTGCTCTCACGCTCACCCCGGCTGTGAGGAATGTTTCCTGCACCAGACCGATGTCAACATCCTCGTCCACAAAAATTGGCGAAATTCGCTCAGCTGGGGACACAGTTTTTTCACACTGAACATGCATATCGTCACGCTGTGGATATGGGCATTATCCATAATGTCCCTGGATTTTGAAGGCGTTCGCCTGGAGGGCCGTCGTCGCTACTTCGACGAGTGCCGAAATTTGGCATATGAGCTGGCTCAGTGGTCGCAGGAGCGTATTGAGATCGCTGGCGTCCGTTCCGGCGGTGCGACGTTCTTTTTCACTGGGGTGCAGTCGACTGGCTGCTTCGTGTACTCTGCACACTGCTATTTGGTTCCTTGCACCATCTGACTTCCGCCCCCTCCTTCTACGGCCTGTGGCCCAGCTGACGGTGCAGGCGTGTTGGTCATGGATGGCGCATTCCCCCTTGCGGCGTGCACAAATCTGAGTCCCGGCTGGACAGGTCTGGTGGTTGTCTTGCGGCGAAAGGCATTTCGGCTCCTGTAGTTTGGACATGTGGCTCGTCACAGTTGCAGCAAGTGGTCTGGTCTTCTATCTCCTTGTGCACTCCCTGATTTGGTGCGGTCCGGCACACTTCGCGTACGGGCTGGCGTGTTACGGTAACGTGCAAACATCATCCATGTCTTGATAGGAGTATCACTGGGTTCTCCTACCTCTTGCACGAAGGGACTCAACCTTCACCGAAAAGTCTCGACCTCGAAAATTTTTCGAGTTTCGATGTTGTCGACCAGGACAACCAGGAACAGAGGCATGTTTTGTGTGTTCCAGACGACTTGACTTCGACGGTAGATCCGAAAGGGAAGCCCTAAGCTGTGAGCTGCTGCTTTAGGAACTCCGGTTCCTTCTTGATTGGAAAGTGCAAAAAGGCCACTTTCAGCTTCTTCTGCGGCTCAGCATTGTGGGTGAGGCAATGCCGTTTCCCTTCTTCCACAAGTTTCATGAGCTATCGGTAATCAGTGATACTCTCCAGTTGGACCTGGTACAGGTCTGGGCCTCCCTTGCAAACACCACGGGGGTTTGGCGACGGAGTGTATCTTCTTATGGAAGGGCGCATAGCCTTCTGACCACAAGATGGTGATCGCTGGTGGGCGAGGCGGTGTCTTTAACTGTGGCAGAGTCGTCCCGTCCTCTTCAGCTTCCTCCGTCATGTTACCATACCCTTTCGCTGTCTTCACACCAGCCGGTCACACTCGCTGGAGCTCAATGGCTGTGGCACTATCCTTTCGAACTGGAGCTATGAAGGCGTCTTCATCGGGTTGACGCTGGGATGTGCCACCTCTCTTTTTAACCCTCCTCTTCTAGCCGGTCGCTGTGGCCGAGCGCTTCTAGGCGCTTCAGTCCGCATTTACGCTGCTGCTACGGTCGCAGGATCCAATCCTGCCTCGGGCATGGATGTGTGTGATGTCCTTAGGTTAGTTAGGTTTAAGTAGTTCTAAGTCTAGGGGACTGATGACCTCAGATGTTAAGTCCCATAGTGCTTAGAACCATTTGAACCATTTAGCCCTCTTCTTCTGCTGCTTCGGCCTGCTGGGCTGGGTGGGGGAGGATTCCTCTATGGCTGCGGCATTGCGCTTCCGCAAGGTTTGTGACACCTCCATGTCCTCACCCGCAGTGGGCGGGTTCATTCCACTTTTCTTCAGAGCGAGTGCCCCTGCCGCACCGGCTAAGATTGTGGCTATTGCGGCTGTACCATATGATAATGGTGGAACGGTTCTTCTCCGAATAATCGTGGACCTTCGACAGTTGCATCCAGCAGTACACCAAGTAACCTTGGAAGTATTTTCACGTTGACTGCTGCGAGGCCGCTGGCAGCTGCAGCACATCCATACATCTGACATAGTGCCTGGCCTAGTGATGGAACATGGCTATGTGTGCGGCAATCAATGCGTGAACAAACTGTAATCTACAGAACCTGTGTATTGGCTGTCGTTTCATTTGTATACGAGACAACAATATCTGTTACGCAATTATCTGCTGAATTAATATAATTACAATAATACACTCTGTAGTCATTTTTGTATCATTAGCAGGCCATGAACTGAGGACTATGTCGATAAGTTAGATTATTCACATTGATGCCAAATACAAAGCATGTCGTTTTCACATTGTATATGAGGTGTATTTTGCAAACAGTGGTGCATGATTTAACCACAAAGAGAGCAATGTTGAACCTACCGTATAAAATGGAAAATATTGTTTACAATACGACGTACATGAAGTGTTAAAAAAATAGGGGAAGAATTAATCTTGAACCCGCACTTTCTACCCACATTGTGCGATAGGTATCACTAAACTATGAGCGGATAGAGTAGAGTGATACTTCCAGCGGAAGACAAAACTTCCTTCAAGCACTGATTCATCTTATAGGGTTGCCAGATAGTGTGTATGTCCCGATTTAGAATTCTGAGAGGCGGCCAGTGTTACTGCCTTCTTAAGCGAATGACTCGGACTTAGTTTCCGTGATGGCCAGGCGGTGGCCAGGTTTTATGTTATCGGAGATTTGTAGTTTCTTATATTTACTGTGGGTGGAGTTTGGAACTCAAATATCAGTGGCACAAAGCAGCTCAGTTCAACTCTGGAATATTCTCGATAAAACCGACTTTGAAGTTTTGAGAGGGTTTTTCAACGGGCAGCATGGCGCTGTGTAAAATGCTTGCCAGCCTTGTGGGTGGTATGTGTTCGTTTCCCAGCTGTGGTAAATTCTTAAGCAAATCTGCATGTTCTATTGCCATTTCTGGGATGAGTATAGTACATAAATATAAGAAAGTATAATTTGCAATGTCTTTTTTAAATTTACTCTATATTTTTTAACAATCCTTTATAAAAATTAGAGGGGCACTAAGTCAGAAATTATATTTTCAATGGAAACTGGATTTTTGTAAGCGATGTGTAATCATAAATAAGAAGACACCCATTTTTCATAAAAATACAAATAGATATTTGTTAAGCTTCATATATTTCATAAATTGTATCTTTAAATAACGTAGGTAGTCGAGTCAAGGGAAAAAGTGGAAAAGATTGTGACCGAACGAGACACGAACCGGCGAACCAGCTATATCAGCCTCGAACGCAGTTGACAAATACATCTTTATGTATTTTACGCTTCACGGAAATGCTCATGGAATATCCACCTATGTTTAAAAATTTGCATCAGCTAAGAATGGGATCCAGGTCACCCACTTTACAAACACTCTACCACAGGACCAATCTGCCTGTCGAAAAATCTAACTTAATTTTGCGTCATAAAGGAAGTCGGAAAATTTCTAACTCGATTTTCTCGTACGCTTTTGAGAGTTGCATGTAACAACTTTGCGCGACTGATATTTGAACTCTAAACTTAACGTACAACAAATATAAAGAATTACAAAGTTCCAGTAGCCGTGTGGTCTCTTTTTCAGTTCGTGCCTCAGCAATGCGCGGATGTGCAGTACTTACCAAGTAGTTCAGTTACATTTGATAATATTGATTTTTAAGCTACTGTGAAATATTTTCAGATTTGCAGGATTCCGGACGTCGTAATTTTATTTTTTATAAACAGACTTACTGGAATAATTATCATGTTTTCCCACGTTCACTTCCCCTTACTGTTTTATTTCACTTGTAACTTAGCTTAATGGTGTGTTATCCTTTTGTTTCTTTACTATCCCGTCTCCCACTGCCTTCTTTACTCCACCTTCATCTTCTGTTTCTACATTCTTTAAATTAGCCCTTCCTCTTTACTGGCGCTTTCCCTTTGTATATTTCCCCTCTTTTTCTACTCCGCATGCATTTTCACATCGAAGAGAAAAGCTACTACTGAATCTTTAATAACCTCGCTCTGGTGTCTCACGTAGTGTATCTTGGTAGTCCTCATAAAACACTCACTTGCAATAGTTCCCAGTTACAGGAGTCAAGGCGATTTTCAGCGTCTTACAAACAGCAACTAATTCGTCCTGTGCTCGAGAAGAGCGTTCACAGCTGGGTTGCTCTGAGGCTGCTTTATGGCTGGCGTAATTTTTTTCAGAGCAGCAAACAATTAAGATGAAACTAAATTTAATGAGCCGTTTATAATTTTCTGTGCCTGTCATTTTTTAAAAAATGCAAGGTCATCGAAGTTATGTTCATAACAAACTCGAAAATAGGGGATATCTACGTCAAATGTTGATAGGGGAAACTAAATGCAACACAGTGTGATCGTGCAGAACATATATTATGCCACAGCTGTCAAATTCGTAAGAGCTACATTTACATTGTTATCGTACAGTTTAAAAAATTCCTCTAGTCAACGAGCTGAAAAAAGGTAGAAATATTGCACGTAAAAACCCAATGATGTGACAACCTGCACAAAGTAAAAGCTCTGGATCGTGACTTACATAGTCAGTCACGTGGCCGTGCGGTATCAGTGAGAAATCAGCTTAGATGTTGTCCATTAGCGAGGCATGCGAACAACTATGTAAAACCCGGTGTACAAAGGCAGCCCAGTAAAAGATAACGTTGCTACTGAGAAAAACCAGTGTGGCAGTTTAAAATTATAATTACGCTTCTGGGATATGCACAGTCACTAAGGGCGTTATCAGTTCCAGTACTCTTGATCTTTCATTATCCAGCAGTTTACTTGTGTGATTAACCATCGACTGACGTCTGCTAGCAGTACTACGAGGCAGCATCAAATCTACCGTATATCGAACAATGCAGACTTGCTTCCACTTGTGAAGAGCCATTGCACTGCTTGGCACACTATCGATGCTCCGTCTCACTGTTCATTATGTTTGATTAGGAGACTTGTTACCTCTGAGTGCAAGAGAGACTGGTATCGCCTGCAGTGTAGGTCATCAACATTCAGTCGGTATGTATGGGATCAGCGTATGCGTATAACCGCCGTAACGTGGACTTGCCGGCACGGTATCCTGCGCATCTCGAAACCTCCCCCTTGCTAATCAGCCTACTAGATTTCGATATAATCCGGCGTGATCGCGCATGCTTTACTAAATTTTACAGTAAGTAAGTCTGTCGTTACCGAAGGAAAATAGTATCGGTTAGTAGATGGAAAGCGTGCAACAGTCTTGTCTCATGGAAAAATCTATTCTAAACCTAATCTAAGTTGTGATCATAATTTTGAAATGGGTGGAAATTCAGTGCAATCGTTCACGAACCACACAGGATGGAAAACGGTACCACGTAATATTAAAAAATAAATACTGATAATACACGAAATTCTGATTAGGAAAAAAGGAGTTAATTAAACGGTCGCCAATTAATTAGGGGAATGAGTCTTCAGGATCTTAAGAAAGGTAATGGCAAAGAAAATCAAGCAAATAATCACTGCCGTGCAACAGAATGTTGTTATACTTTTCCAAAACACAGTTCACGTGAAAATAAGTGAATCAGAAAGCAATGAGTTTGTAGTTGCTTATTCTGAAATACTAAATTGTGAAAGAAAAGTGAAGTTGCTGGTTAAATAA
Organism: Schistocerca serialis cubense; assembly: GCF_023864345.2. NCBI lineage: Eukaryota > Metazoa > Arthropoda > Insecta > Orthoptera > Acrididae > Schistocerca > Schistocerca serialis. The sequence continues at coordinate 651,788,128 of NC_064640.1, read as the reverse complement.
ATGACTAGCTGTAACTGAAACATTGTTGTGTAAAAAACGACTTTCAGTAACCTCCGTGTAACGTAAATTTAGAAAAAACTAAACAATTTACTTTTGATTATTGAAAGATTGAATTGAATTTACTTTATGCAACTGAGCAGCTGATATTTATTTTAATATAACAACAACAAAATACACACCAAGCCTGCGGAAGTCACTGGCTAAGCTAAATACAGAATAAATGAAATTGCGCGACACTAATTTCTGTTGCATCTTTAGTTATTAGTTTTTCCAGTGAAATTTTACGTTACTTTAAGTGAGTGAAGCTAATAATCGACTTGGAAAATTAGTTAAGCCTGTGTTATGGACTAATGAGGCAGCAAAATTTTGACTAAAACAGGTCATAGCATACAAACAAAACTGGCTGTAAATAGTTAATCAATTTTCATATTGTTGTAACAGTCGGTGATTGCACGGAAAGGAATTGGACTATGCTTGATAACAATGTCTTAGGACAATGACAACACAGGTGCACTACATGTTTTGACTATTGCAGGCTATTATTGAAGAAAACTGTTAAATTTTGTAAAAGAAATGCCACTGGGTAGTGCCTGTACAACATTAGTTAACAGTCTAACGATGTTGTAGCTCTGCTGACGACGAAGAAGGTAGCCGACAACAATACTGAGCTGCTACTGTTGCTGCTTCTAGTTGAGTACCACGAGTCGTCTCCAGATCCACGGATAGTTACAGGACATGCAACAGTTACAATTGTAACTTCCTCCGCCTGTCCACTCCTCCAGAGCTCTCAATACTCGCAGGCTAACAAAGTAGGTGCGCCTACACTGGTGCGATCATAGCTGACACCGCGTCTGCGGGTGCGCCCAACGAACACTTCTGCACTCCTTCGTGATTTGAGCTGCTCTGCTCCCTCTCCGCTCGCAGCGCGACAGAGATTCTCCATACGCAAATATAAACAACGGCACATCTACTGCCATTTCGTTGGTGTTATCAATACGTTTAAACAAAGTTCCCTTAGCTATTACTCAACAATTTACTGTAATTACTTTATAATGGCAATCAGTTACATACATTCACAAATAAATAAACTGTTAGATCCATTACATATTAAATATAGTTTCTGTAATAAAGTGTACAGCTTCAGTATTAGCAATACAGTACAAGTTATCAACAGATATTAAATGGCGAACAATTTTGGATGGTGCAGAATGGACTTTATTAGCATTTTCGGTGTTACCCGTGCCCCACATTCCATGAGCGCTTTCCTGAAGGGAAACAGAGTCAGGGAATGTCCGAAATAATACAAAAGGGAATGCAAATGCGCAAATGCATTCAGTTCTGTCCACATAAATTTTGTTAATCACTCATTAAGCTTCACATTAATTATCATAATTATATGTGGGCACGTAATTAGGTTGACAACACTGTATCATTATAACTCACATCATCATATTTTACCATAACATATTTTAAACAACAAAATTGCATCTTTCAAAAAATCATTACGTGTGAAATGAAAATTTTATATCAGTACTGTAGAAGAACACGTAAGTAACATAGTTAAACGTACACGAAAGGATAAGAAACAAGGTAAGAAATCGCTACTTACAAGATTTACCTTGCATAATTTTTCATAAACATCTTAATCTTTAACTGATTGCTTTTCTTATTATGAGAGTTCATGTGTTTCAAGCAGGCGTCTATATAAAATTTACGTATTTACGACAAAGCTTTACACTAGTTGAGCTGAAAAGCAAAACGTCGCTTTCCCCACGCGTATTTACAAAGGACACAGCAGCGTTCTTAGAACCGACAGCGGTTCAGTCAAGACATGGCATTCTTGCGTGTGCTACAGTGGCACGCTTCTTCTCTCCATTTATTTGTGCAGTGGGATTCCAGAACGTCCACCTGGTTTGCATTCTTTGAAAACTCACTCCTGAGTAATCACAAGGAGTTCTTTTATCCCTACCACAGTGTATAAAGGAACACTGTCCATATTAACGCGTATACACAGTCCAGAAACTTATGCATTGTCTGAGTGCATCGGGATTCACTTAAATAATAAATGGTACACAATAATTTTTACAACGTATTATTTACAAAATTACAAATGATACACATACCAGAGTGAGGTTTATATACATTGGTCATGGTCTGGGATTTTCTTTTATTTCAGTTGCTGTCAGAACATTACTTACAGTGTTACGCTGTCAAAACATAAATTACATTGTTACATACACCTAACAGCTTGCCAGAATTAGGAAAAACTAACGAGTAAGTGTTAGTGTGAGGTGTACTAACAACCTTAATTGATCTATTATAAATGATTTAAAATTATGAAATCTCATTATCAATCTGGCTCTAATTCTCGTTCGCTTTAACGAGAACAAGGTCGCCTATTACAAATATAGAAAACAGCACTTTCGCGTCATGACGCCGTATTCGCGCCTCGCCTTTCTTTCTCCTGATGTCTCGTAAAAGTTCTTTCTTCACTTCAGTGCCAATAATATCTCTTGGAGGGAAATCGATTACCTCACCCACCAAACAATTAGCCTTATGGTCTAATAGGATTTCCTCCGGAATGAATCCTGTAGATTCGCGCGTCAAAGCATTCATAATCTTTTCAAAACCTTTATATACACTCCTGGAAATTGAAATAAGAACACCGTGAATTCATTGTCCAAGGAAGGGGAAACTTTATTGACACATTCCTGGGGTCAGATACATCACATGACCACACTGACAGAACCACAGGCACATAGACACAGGCAACAGAGCTTGCACAATGTCGGCACTAGTACAGTGTATATCCACCTTTCGCAGCAATGCAGGCTGCTATTCTCCCATGGAGACGATCGTAGAGATGCTGGATGTAGTCCTGTGGAACGGCTTGCCATGCCATTTCCACCTGGCGCCTCAGTTGGACCAGCGTTCGTGCTGGACGTGCAGACCGCGTGAGACGACGCTTCATCCAGTCCCTAACATGCTCAATGGGGGACAGATCCGGAGATCTTGCTGGCCAGGGTAGTTGACTTACACCCTCTAGAGCACGTTGGGTGGCACGGGATACATGCGGACGTGCATTGTCCTGTTGGAACAGCAAGTTCCCTTGCCGGTCTAGGAATGGTAGAACGATGGGTTCGATGACGGTTTGGATGTACCGTGCACTATTCAGTGTCCCCTCGACGATCACCAGTGGTGTACGGCCAGTGTAGGAGATTGCTCCCCACACCATGATGCCGGGTGTTGGCCCTGTGTGCCTCGGTCGTATGCAGTCCTGATTGTGGCGCTCACCTGCACAGCGCCAAACACGCATACGACCATCATTGGCACCAAGGCAGAAGCGACTCTCATCGCTGAAGACGACACGTCTCCATTCGTCCCTCCATTCACGCCTGTCGCGACACCACTGGAGGCGGGCTGCACGATGTTTGGGCGTGAGCGGAAGACGGCCTAACGGTGTGCGGGACCGTAGCCCAGCTTCATGGAGACGGTTGCGAATGGTCCTCGCCGATACCCCAGGAGCAATAGTGTCCCTAATTTGCTGGGAAGTGGCGGTGTGGTCCCCTACGGCACTGCGTAGGATCCTACGGTCTTGGCGTGCATCCGTGCGTCGCTGCGGTCCGGTCCCAGGTCGACGGGCACGTGCACCTTCCGCTGACCACTGACGACAACATCGATGTACTGTGGAGACCTCACGCCCCACGTGTTGAGCAATTCGGCGGTACGTCAACTCGGCCACCCGCATGCCCACTATACGCCCTCGCTCAAAGTCCGTCAACTGCACATACGGTTCACGTCCACGCTGTCGCGGCATGCTACCAGTGTTAAAGACTGCGATGGAGCTCCGTATGCCACGGCAAACTGGCTGACACTGACGGCGGCGGTGCACAAATGCTGCGCAGCTAGCGCCATTCGACGGCCAACACCGCGGTTCCTGGTGTGTCCGCTGTGCTGTGCGTGTGATCATTGCTTGTACAGCCCTCTCACAGTGTCCAGAGCAAGTATGGTGGGTCTGACACACCGGTGTCAATGTGTTCTTTTTTCCATTTCCGGGAGTGTATTTGCTCCAAGCCCTGTATTGTGATGACTATACGTTGGAAAAAGTCGTCCCATTTTACGCATGTATCGCTCCGCTGGACTTCAGACCGGGCAGTAGGCCACGATGAGTATCAGTTTAACCCCGTTCCTTTCCATACCTTTATTCCATAATTTGCAAGTAAATTGTGCCCATTATCGGACAAAATCGCTTTTGGTTTACCAATATGCACGACGTAGTCGTTTCCAAGTTTGTTATAAATCTCTTTGGCTGTTGCCTTTCTTGTCGGATATAACTTAATAAACTTCGAAGAGACTTCCAGGACTACTAATATGTAGGCGAAATTACTTGAGGTCCGTGCACTCTAACTCTAGTACATTGTCAGGTATTGTGCTCTGCATAGGACTAGATTTTGTGCTGTTGATCACTTTCACCCTCTGACACCTATCGCAAGTCTTTCTCTTTAACATGTTGTTAAAATACACATCTTCAGCTATTCTCTCCGTACATTTCTTTGGTCAGCGATGACCATAGGCTAAGTAATAATAGTCTACTACTTCTGTGCTGTACTTGGTGGGCTAAAACACCCGCCAAGTGTCGCTATCCTAATCTTTGCGTATATACATGATGTTGTTGTACATCTCGTAATATTTTCTCAACTTTCCTGCGGCTTTATTCCTTTCGTCATACTTGGTCTTCACTATTTTCAATCATTCGTCCTTGCTTTGATGACGACGCACCTTTTTACAAATACTCACTATCTTCTTTCTTCCTTCTACGTCTTGAAAGTAGTAAAATTTCATTACTCCTTCAGATTCGTTTTTGCGTAACAAGTTATCAGACACATCAAGGTCATTCCTTAAAAATCCATCCGGTTCCAACAGCGATAGGGGCTTATCTGGTGGTTTTTATATTTTCTGTTCTTGGACATTTATGATTTCTGTCTTCCTGTTCTGCGGTTGTTGAAGCCGTTTTTACCCCAACAATGTAACCTTTTCATCAATTTCCTCGATTATCCAACCTTGTATTACCAATAGTTCGCTAACTGTCAAGTCAGGCCAGTTTTCTTCGGAAAGATTGTTATCATATTCCAAATTGCTTGGAGAAATGTGCTCTGTTTCTAATTCATCTCCAGAGCTCACGCGACACATACCGCTTACGTGTGACTGTATGACGTCAGCCTTAACCTCGTAGATGCCTTTATCTACGTGACTTTCAATTATTCGTACCCGGTCATCATCGGCAAATTCGTCTTTTCCCCCTTCAGAAATTTGGCCTCGGCTTTCCTTAGGACCAGCGTCATTGGAGTCAGCTACTTTTATTACTACAACATTTGGTCAGGTCTACCTCTTCGGGATAGAGCTTTCCGTTTCTTCATTAACGCAAATTTTTTGTGGGTTCAGGAGGGTTAAATGTTGTCCGCTCTCCCCATTAGCACACCTCCCATATAATCCTCTGTACTTCTCCAGTTAGTCGTATATCCGACCGAACTGCCATAGCCACACCTCGTCTTCCGCGATGCCCTGTGCGATAATGGAAGTTTTATACGATATCAGGTTCTTTAATTACATCGGCGAATCACAGTGTATTGGAGCCTGCTGTACCGTTCTTGCTGTAACAGCAGCCGCCTCTTCCTTGATGACCGATACTCTAGTTTCATCGTTATTACGGACAGTGATCGCTTTGTCGACTGGCGTTTCAAATACATTTATTGTTACCGCGGATGCTTTACTCGCTCTGAATACTTGCACATTCTTCCGTCGCCGTGGTTATTGTTATTATGGTTGTTGCCGTTGTGGTACTTGTTGTCGTCCACATTTTCTAAGAGTTCAGTAATTGTTCTGTAACTACTGCCTATGTACCTTATAACCCTTCCTCTATTATTGTAATTTAGTTTGCTTTTACCTAAGTAACAGAAAGCCTGTATCTATGTTGGCACGCATAACCCTCTTACTGAAGTTTAGCTTAGTTTCCAGATAAAGTACACAATGGGAGGATAGTCCTGTTAATAGGAAAAGTTAATCAACAGTTACCCTTTTTACAGGACTTGACCGCATGTTATGTCTAATGGATAAGTAAATCAGGCTATTGACTCCTTTTCCTAAGATGTTTCCCAACAGTTAGATAGAAACGCAGTATGAATAATATTATACTAAAGCTAGGACAACTCAGTTCCAAGTTCATTTAGTGGTTTAAAACATTTACCAATGGTCGCCAACCTATCCAGGCAATGTAACAGTGAAGTATTGGAATAGCAGAAGTATGAATTTGACCTATTTTCGTACTACAGTTTAAGTTGCTTCATCAAATAAATATTACTCCGCGTAAAAAATGTTGGACTACACCCTTATACATTATGTTTTTAAAGGAGAAGAAGCCCAATAGATAACTTAAACGAAGTTAAAAAATATTTGGAAGGGGGGGGGGGGGAGACCTTTAGAAGAGCATTTACCATAATGAACGAACTTAAATATCAAAATACTTATATCCTAAAACATACACTTTTTATGCCCAAAATTTCACTTCAAGAAAACCTATTTCTTACTGGATTTTACTTTCAAAAGCTATTATTCTTTGAAATAACTCTGTATAGTCATTTAACAGATTCTAGTAACTTGGCTGCACTCTGAATTTTACGTAAGCAAAATTTTACTATATCACTTTGCAATAGTTAAGAAAACACAAAAATAATTAAATGGTGCCTCTTTATATTAACTTGGCACTTCACAAGTCTGTATAACAGGATAGTCGGATTAATCAAACACCAGGAAGGAACCCTACATAGGTGTATGATTAGTATGAAATAATAGGGTGAACCAGTTTCTTTAAAGTTCAAGAATGATTATTAAAACACAGTTTAAATTAATGCTTCGCGCTGTACAAAAGCAAAAATATTAAAAAATCTTATCTGGTGGCTGTTAGTCTGGGTGTGGCCAACAATTATGACGGCTACACTACCCACAGTACGGACTTCAAGTATCTTTTTGTATGGGCTCATTTTCTCTTCTTGGCGTCGTTCAGTTTTACATAAAGTAGCCCAACAACTCGCCGGTATGCCGTAAACCGTTTGCAGTCTTCATCCGAGGAAATTTTGTGCAAATTTGCAGGCAAAGCTTCTCCTGCTCCACAAAGGTGTTGCCTCAATCACTGCTGCCTGCAGACTGTGTGACCTACTTCCCGCGCTTGCTCTAGGTAGCGCGCCAATTCGCCCTTGCCACCTTTTCCACTCCACAGAGCCACTTTCGTTTCAAACAAAAGCACATTGGCAGTGTTCCTAAGCGTGACCATTTCTTAAATTGTCAAATTTATATCAACATGAACAATTTATACTCACAAATATTTTTAAATGCAAAATGTCATCAGAAAATTATTTCACATAATAAAAAATACACATACTATTTTACACATATTACTCATATACAATGCAAAGAACTTCAAACTCCAGCATAGCACACTGTACTTTATATCTACAGAAAACATACTATTAGTATGCGAAAATTTTAAAGCATAAGTTACAAAATTTTAAATGAACTATATACAAGTAATGTTATAACCTCTTGGAATCATCTGGGAACTTCTTCCCTAACTCCCAGACAATCTCCACTTCACTCCGTCAATCACACAAATATTCTAATTTGCGAATCCAATTATCGGCAAGTTCTTTCATCGAGCCGCGCGAATTTGCGCCGTAGGATTTTGACACTGAGAAATCGCACCATACACTGGCCTACTTCTGCTCTGTCCAATATTCTTTCAAGAACGCAGTCTTAAATTCTTGAAAACTCAAGTTCAAAACATCAAGGTTTAAGCCCTATCGCTTTTCCTCGCCCGATAGCACGTCGATTACTGCGTTAATTTTTCTCTTACCGTCTTCGATTCAGGCAATACCCTTTCGCAATTTTTAATGAAGTCCGTAGCGTGCAATCCACCTTGTTTTGTGAGGGGATCGAAACACTCAATTTCGCCGAAATTTCAATAATATGTGCATGGCATTACACACAGTGCAGCTTTTTGTTCAATCTCTTTTTTAGTTTGGGTACTTTTGTAACTACTTGGTCGCAACTAACCCTTCAACTTCCCTCTTTTTCTTATCACACGTAGTCAGCTGTTTCTTCACTCTAGTATCTTCGTCTGATACTAAAGTTAGCAAATTCGTAAGCTATTCCCTATCGTCTTTTCGCACTAATTCTGCATTTTCAGTTACTTTTTTTTCAATTATGGGATCAACAAAAAATGGCTCTGAGCACTATGGGACTTAACTGCTGAGGTCATCAGTCCCCTAGAACTTAGAACTACTTAAACCTAACAAACCTAAGGACATCACATACATCCACGCCCGAGCAGGATTCGAACCTGCGACCGTAGCGGTCGTGCGGTTCCAGACTGAAGCGCCTAGAGCCGTTTGGCCACCAGCGGCCGGCAATGGGATCAACAGTTCCTGATTAAGATTTCGGATTTTGGTATTCATTATAATTATTTCTGTCTTGATTTCATGTACTTTCGCGTTAAAAACTCCAATATTATTGTTAACAATCTTGACTGCTGTCTCATGATAATCCAATTTACTTAAGTGTACATCGGTTTTAGTGTTAAATGATCTGGGTTGAGGTTTCCCCTGATAATCCAATTTCGTAACTGTGCATCAGTTTACTGTTAAGTGCGGCTGGTCCCGGCGGAGGTTCGAGTCCTCCCTCGGGCATGGGTGTGTGTGGGTGTGTCCTTAGGATAATTTAGGTTGAGTAGTGTGTAAGTTTAGGGACTGATGACCTTAGCAGTTAAGTCCCATAAGATTTCACACAAACATTTACTGTTAAGTGATTTGGGTTAAGCTTTCTGCTGATAATCCAATTTACTGAACTGTGCATCAGTTTTACTGTTAACTGATTTTGATTGAGCTCTTATTGATTCAGGCTAAGCATTAGTTTTAATGATCAACATTCTCAAAAATAGTTTATATTTCCAGATATTATTGGTTTTGACCCTGACTCTCGTTCTTTCTTAATGGTTTCCGCACCTCCACTGTCAATGGATTCGGTTTTGATTTTTATTCCGAATTCCGTAGCACCTGCAAATGCCAGGAATTCCGTTTTTGTCAGTTCCTGTGTTCCAGAGGTAGCGTCTGTGATGCTAGGCGCTGGTTCCTGCCAGCCTTCCCCTTGATTAGACCGATTGTTCGCCTTTACGTACAATCAGATTATAAGTTGCATTTATGTCCATCATGTTGCCTGTATTACTGATTAATGCTAATTGAGAAATTTTGTGGCTTATTGCCACCATTCACTCTTGCCGTGCATGAGCGACTTTAATCGTAGCGAAAGAGTTTAGTTCACAAAGAATCTGCACAATTGCAAATTAATAGTGCTCTGTCACTAGCGTCGCCACGCGGTACTTCCCCCTTCATAATCTGCCCACTGGGTTTCGATAGAATTGACCGTGAATGCGTGTGCATACTGAAATTTTATAGCGGATAAGGCTATCGTTACCAAACGAAAATAATACCGCTTGGTAGGAGGAAAGTGTACAACAGACCCGTCTGAAGGAAGAGTCTATTCTATACCCAATCCAAATACTGACGATAATTTTTAAATGTGTGGAAAGTTAGTGCGATCGATTACGAACCACATAGTGGGGAAAGGGATACCACATAATACTTTAACATAAAAATGCTGATAATATAAGAAATACTCATTAGCAAAAAAGGGATAATTAAACGGTCGCTAGCCCATTAGGGCAATGAATCTACTGATTCTTTAGAAAGGTAATGGCAAAGAAAACTAAGCAAATAATCACTGCCGTGGAAACATAAGGTTGTCACGCTCTTCCACAACACAACAGCTCAGCAGAAAATAAATGAAACAGAAAGCACTGAGCTTATAGTTACTTATTCTGAAATACTAAATTTTGAAAGTAAACTTAATGGAAGTTGCTGGTGTGGTGTCACCGCCAGACACCACACTTGCTAGGTGGTAGCCTTTAAATCGGCCGCGGTCCGTTAGTATACGCCGGACCCGCGTGTCGCCACTATCAGTGATTGCAGACCGAGCGCCGCCACACGGCAGGTCTAGAGAGACGTCCTAGCACTCGCCCCAGTTGTACAGCCGACTTTGCTAGCGATGGTTCACTGACAAATTACGCTCTCATTTGCCGAGACGATAGTTAGCATAGCTTTCAGCTACGTCATTTGCTACGACCTAGCAAGGCGCCATTATCAATTGCTATTTATCTTGTGATGCATGTACCATCAGACTGATGTTCACCAATTATGGATTGAAGTTAAGTATTCCAGAAGCTACGTACCTTTATTGGTAGTCTCTATTCCTCTAACTGTTCCAGACCTCATGCCAGCCTGCGTGAGCTTAAACGCGTGCCTTTCGGCTACCTCCTATTGGCTTGGCTGTCTTGCCAAGTCACAACAGCTGGTTAAATAAATGATTGGCTGTAACTGAAACTTCGTTATTTAACAAATGACTTTCAGTAACCTCAGTGAAACGTAATGCAAAATTTCGAAAAAGGCAACCAATTTAGTTTTGTTTATTGAAAGACTGATTGAATTTACTTGAAGCAAATGAGCAACTAATTTTACTTTTAACATAACAATAGTAAAATACACGTTCAAAAATTCAAATGTGTGTGAATACCTAACGGGCCAAACTCCTGAGGTCATCGGCCCCTAGTCTTTCACACTACTTAAACTAACTACAACTAACTTACGCTACGAACAACACACACACCCATGCCCAAGAGAGGGCTAGAACCTCCGGCGGAAGGGGCCGCGCAGTCCGTTACATGGCGCCCTAAACCACGCGGCCACTCCACGCGGCCAGTAAAATATATTCTCTATGTGATCAAAAGTATCCGGCAACACCAAAAAACATACTTTTTTCGTATTAGGTGCATTGTGCTGCCACCTACAGCCAGGTACTCCATATCAGCGACCTCAGTAGTCACTAGCCATCGTGAGAGAGCAGAATGGGGCGCTCCGCGCAACTCACTGAGTTCGAACGTGGTCAGGTGATTGTTTGTCACTTGTGTCATACGCGAGATTTCCACACTCCTAAACATTCCTAGGTCCTCTGTACAGGCCGACAATGTCTGTTGATTAACAGAGACCGCCGATAGTTGAAGAGGGTCGTAATGTGCAATAGGCAGACATCTATCCAGACCATCACACAGGAATTCCAAACTGCATCATGATCCACTGCAAGTACTATGACAGTTAGGCAGGAGGTGAGAAAACTTGGATTTCATGGTCGAGCGGCTGCTCATAAGCCACACATCACGCCCGTAAATGCCTAATGACGCCTCGCTCACTGTAAGGAGCGTAAACATTGGACGATTGAACAGTGGAAAAACGTTGTCTGGTGTGACGAATCACGGTACATAATGTGGCTATCCGACGGCAGGGTGTGAATATGGCGAATGCCCAGTGAACGTCAACAGCCAGCGTGTGTAGTGCCAACAGTAAAATTCGGAGGCGGTGGTGTTATGGTGTGGTCGTTTCCATGGAGGGAGCTTGCATCCCTTGTTGTTTTGCGTGGTACTATCACAGCACAGACCTAAATTGATGTTTTAAGGACCTTCTTGCTTCCCACTATTAAAGAGGCATTCGGGGATGGCGATTGCATCTTTTTTACGATCGAGCACCTGCTCATAATGCACGGCCTGTGGTGGAGTGGTTTCACGTCAATAATATCCCTGTAATGGCCTTTACAGAGTCCTGACCTGAATCCCATAGAACGCCATTGGGATGTTTTGGAACGCCGACTTGGTGCCAGGCCTCAACGACTGACATAGCTACCTCTCATGAGTGTAGCACTTCGTGAAGAATGGACTGCCATTCCCCAAGAAACCCTCCAGCACTAGATTGAACGTATGCCTGGGAGAGTGGAAGCTGTCATCAAGGCTAAGGGTGGGCTAACACCATACTGAATTCCAGCATTACCGATGGAGAGTGCCACGAACTTGTAATTCATCTTCAACCAGGAGTCCGGATACATTTGATCACATAGTGTACCAAGCTAGCAGAAGTCACTCGCTAAGCTTAATACAGGAATAAATGAAATTCTGCACTCTTAAATTTGTGCTGTATCTTAAGTCATTAGTTTTTCCAGTGAAACTTTCCGTTATTTGAAGTGAGTGAAGCTATTATCCGACTTTGCAAATTAGTTAAGCCTCTGTAACGGAATACAAGAATGAACAGTTACTGAGGCAGCAAAATTTGGACTGAAACTGGTCATTAGCAAGCAAACAAAACTGCCAGTAAATTGTTACTCATTTTTCGTATTTTTATGACACCCAGTGATTACATGGGAACGAAAGAGACTATGCTTGGTAATAATGTCTGATGACAATGACAACACAGGTGCCCTACAATTTTAACTATTGCAGATTATTATTGAAGTAAATTACTAAAGTGTGAAAGAAATACCACTGGGTAATGCCTGTACAACATTTGTTAACAGTCTTACGATGTTGTAACTGGGCGTTAGACGAAGAATGAAGCCGACGAGAATACTGAGCTGCTACTGGTTTAGTACCAGGAGTCGTCTCCAGAGCCGCAGATATTTACAGGGTAGGCAATAGTTAAAATTTCAGCTTCTTCCATCTGTTCACTCCTTCTGTGCTCTCAATAATAGCAGGTTAAGACGTAGGTACGCCCACACCCGTGCGATCATATCTACACATCGCATCTCTGGGAGCACCCAACAAACCCTTCCGCACTCTTTCATGATTCAAGCTGCTCTGATTCCGCTCTCCTCGCAGCTCGACAGAGTCTCTCTATACGCAAAGCTAAATAACGACACAGCTACTGACATTTGGTCGTTGCTACCTATACATTTAAGCAAAGTTCCCTTGGCTCTTACCCAGCAATTTACAATACTTACATCAAAATGACAATCAGTTATGTAAGTTCACAAATAAATAAGTTTTTACATCCATTACATATTAAATATAATTTCTGTAATAAGACATAGATTCCAAATTAGCAATACAGTACAAGTTATCAACGGATATTAAACGCCAGATAATTCGGAATGATGCAAAAGTTAACTGTTCATTATTTCAAAAGTAATCGCCATAACTATTAACATACATTGAAGTGCAAAAGAAACTGGTATAGGCATGTGTATTCAAATACAGAGATATATAAACAGGCAGAATACGGTGCAGCGATCGGCAACGTATATATAAGACAAAAAGTATCTGGCGCAGGTGTTAGATCGGGTACTGCTGCTACAATGGCAGGTTATTAAGTTTTAAGTGAATTTGAACGTGGTGCTGTACTCGGCGCACGAGCGATGGGACAGAAGGTGTCGGAGGTAGCGATGAAGTGGGGATTTTCCCATGCGAGTATTTCACGAGAATACCGTGAGTATCAAGAATCTCGTGAAACATCAAATCTCCGACATTACTGCGGCTGGAAAAATATCCTGGAAGAACGGGACTAACGGCGATTGAAGAGAATCATTCAACGTGACAGAGGTGCAACCCTTCCGCAAATTGCTGCCGATTTGAGTGCTCTGCTATCAACAAGTGTCAACGTGCGAACCATTCAACGAAACATCACCGATACGAGCTTTCGGAGCCGATGGCCCACTCATGTATCCTTGATGACTGCACGACACCAAGCTTTACGCCACGCCTGGGCCTTTCAACACTGACATTGGACTGTTGATGACTGGAAGCATGTTGCCTGGTCGTAAGAGTCTCGTTTCAAATCGTATCGAGCGGATGGACGTGTACGGGTATGGAGACAACCTCATTAAACCATGGTCCCTGCGTGTCAGCAGGGTATCGTACAAGCTGGTGAAGGCTCTGCAATGGTGTAGGGCGTGTGCAGTTGGAGTGGTATGAGACCCCTGATACGTCTTGATATTACTCTGACAGGAGAGCAGTACGTAAACATCCTACCTGATCATCAGCATCCATTCATGTCCATTGTGCATTCCGACGGACTTTGGCAATTCCAGCACTACAATGCGACACCCCACACGTCCATAATTGCTACAGAACGGCTCCAGGAACACTCTTCTGTGTTTAGATACTTCCGCTGGCCACCATGCTCCCTAGACATGAACATTATTGAGCATATCTGGGCTGCCTTGCAACGTGCTGTCCAGAAGAGATGTACACCCCGTCACACTCTTACGGATTTATGGACAGCTCTGCAATATCCATGGTGTCAATTCCCTCCGGCATTACTTCAGACATTAGTCGAGTCCATGTCATGTTGTGCTGCGGCACTTCTGCGTACTCGCGGTTTGGTGCATGTGTACTAGTTGGTTTGACTCTTCAGTGTATTTATACCACTGCGAGACAAGACGGTTAGTACTTTAATGGAAAAATATTTGCGGTTGCCTTCGGAACGATAATTGTACCCAGGTATGCACCTCTTCGTTCGATGCAAATCATAGTCCACGAATGTCTTTCCCCACGGGAAAAAAATATGGGAATCACGTGTGGAGGGATCAGGAATGTATGGAGGGTGTGTAGAGGTTCCCCAGCGAAACTTCTGCAGCGCTGTCGAAACAACCTTGGTTACATGTGGACGGGAATTATCCTGCAACACAATGATTCCTTTGTATTTGGACAAGATGGCGAGCTTCAATTTTGTTAAGTGTTCACGTCCCGCCGTACGTTAATTTTGGCGCCCTGTTTCAGAAAGTAAATGAGTAAGGTTCCCGTGTGGTCAAAGAAAAAAGTCGTCATGACTCCCCTGTTGTCTCGACTTGCGCTGCAGAAGTTCCGTTGGTGAGCCCTTACAGTCTCGCAGTCCTGATCTCTCGCCATGCAGTTCCATATTTCTGGACCCCTGAAGAAGGACTTTCGTGCCCACTGATTTGCTTCAGATGAAGAGGTGGACGCCTGGGTGCAGCCACCGTTCCGTAGTCAACCGCAAACGTTTTTCCATGAAGGAACTGGCCATCTTGTCTCACAGTGGGGGACAGGTGTAGAGAAATATGCCTATTACTTTTAATATAATGAACGGTTTACGTTTCGTTTTCATTTGACTGACGACCCGTCCTCTTTTGGCAGCGTTTCACGTTTGCCGTTTTACTTGCAACAAGTGAGGGAGAGTTTTTGCTATTTTGCACATAATTTGCTGAACATTCCTGAATCTCTGAAGCAGATAATATTCTCGAATATGTCCGCTGATTTGAAAATTCCTGGCAGATTAAAGCTGTGCAGTCATGGACTGTGCGGCTGGTCCCGGCGGAGGTTCGAGTCCTCCGTCGGGCATGGGCGTGTGTGTTTCTCCTTAGGATACTTTAGGTTAAGTAGTGTGTAAGCTTAGGGACTGATGACCTTAGCAGTTAAGTCCCATAAGATTTCACACACATTCGAACATTTTGTTAAAACTGTGTGTCGCACCGGGACTCGAAACTGGGGTCTTTGCTTTTCCTCAAAGGTCTCCTCCAACTGAGTTGTCCAAGCACGACTAACGAACCATCATCACAGCTGTTTTTCTTCCAGTACTTCTTCCCGGTCGTGCACATAGTTTTAATCTGCCAGGAAGTTTCAAGTCAACGCACTCTCCACTACAGAATGGAGTGAAATATTCATTCTGGAAATAATCCCTAGGCAGTGGCTAAGCTGTTTCTCTGTATTATCCCCCCTCCCAGGATGTTTCAAATTCTACTTAACTATTACATACAGTTGGACAAAAGTCTGAAACTCATTGCAAAAACAACCCTGAAGAAGATAATATGAGTACTAATAGGAAACGTGGTATTGTTATAATATTTTAAGCACATTAGCAAGGTGGATCCATCAGTTACAGTTCATCCATCATTATCATCCGAATTGTAGGAGGAGCCTCCTTCACTTTGGTTAGGTTCTATACTAGTCTTCACTATTGTTGTTATTTAGGAGTTAAATGGTGATGTGATTTCATGATTCTTCGTTGTTTGTCTCTACAGCGTGTGGTAAAGTGCTCCTTTACTTTTGTCCAAGTGTTCTGGCAATAAATTGCAGTATTTAGTTCACCTTCCCCACAACAGAATCTGTGTCTAAATAAAAGCCGCGGAACATTACGCGAAATCAGAAGCGAGAACTGAAAATGTGTACCTGGCTGGGTTCCGAACCCGGGATCTTCTGCTTACTAGAGAGATGCGTCAACTACTGCGCCATACGGGACACGGCGTTACCGTAACCTCGAATACTATCTCGACACGCCACACTGCCTATTCACAATACCACCGAGCGCCACCTGTTCGCAGTCCCTGTCCATTTTACTCCCGTTCTCTACTCCCCTTAGAGTACTCACATGGGCGACCTCATAATTTTCATTAATTAGGGTCAGTTGGCACTTCTTACACCTTACTGATATCTTGCCTAATGTAACATCGTTGAAAGTTTCTAAAGTGCACTACGTATCTATTTTTATCCCCCAGTGCCATCATCTGGTTGGGGAGGGAACCATTTGATGGAACTTGCTACTACGGGCATTGAGGCAAATCACTGTGCGCGTCATGCGAATGATTCAGATTTTGCATATCCCCTCTATGACATATCCTACGCCAGAATCAACTTGCAGATATTTGAAATTTCCTAATCCGATGACTTCTTCATCAGACAGGTAACGAAGCCCTCAGACTAGAAGAGGCTGTTGCATGGCATGACTGTATAAGTCGTTTACATCCAGGTACACAATTTTTAGGATTTTTGTTATGGATGTCACTAAATGTAAAACCGAGGATTCCAAATTATTGGTCAAGAAATATGCTCTATCACAACAATGTAAAATATGTTATGTCACGCAATCGTTTTGAAGTGCTTTTACGTGTGTGGCATTTTTCCGATAACAGCCAGTGCACACTGGGAAACCGCTTATTCAAATTTCAAGCTCTTATTGATAAATTACTGCAGAGATTTCAAAGTGCAGTTGTGCTGTAGAAAGAAGTTTGCACTGACGAAACACTTGTACCGTTCCGAGGAAGTCTAAGTTTCATTCAGTGTATAAAGAATAAGCGCCATAAATTCGGAAATAAATTGTTCAGACTTTGTATAAAGGATTGTTACACCTGGAATATGAATGTTTATTTAGTGAAGAATGCGAATCCTGCTGTTCGTCTTGCCATTTCTGTTGTTATGAGCCTTATGAGTGGATTACTACATGAAGGCAGACTCTTTTATACAAACCATTTTTGTCCGCAGCTCGTGGACGTGCGGTAGCGTTCTCGCTTCCCGCGCCCGGGTTCCCGGGTTTGATTCCCGGCGGGGTCAGGGATTTTCTCTGTCTCGTGATGACTGGGTGTTGTGTGATGCCCTTAGGTTAGTTAGTTTTGAGTAGTTCTAAGTTCTAGGGGACTGATGACCTTAGATGCTAAGTCCCATAGTGCTCAGAACCATTTGAACCAAACCATTTTTACACCAGTGTTCATCTAACACACCAGCTTCTTGAACGATCAACACATTTAGTTGTTACTCTAAGATCAAACAGAAAATTGAATCCTCAAGATGTAGAGGCAAAACTGAAGAAGGAGGGACACAAAACAAAGGAAAGTACCACAGGTGTAGTAGTACTGAAATGGGAAGGTAAGAGGGATGTTGTGATGCTGAATACTGTTCATGGAGAAGAAGAAGCAGAAGTTCAAACCAGGAAGGGCACGAAGAAAAAACCAGCAATGACAATTGACTATAATCAGTCAAAGTCTTTTATAGATCCTTCTGGCCAGATGACGTCGTACTCGCATTATCTAAGGCGGGGTGTGAAATGGTACAGGAAGCTTGCAATTTAATTGTTGACAGGGTCAGCACTGGTAAATGCTCATGTGATTTACCGATACATCAACAACAAGAAGATATTAATCACAGAATTCACAGACGCACTGACTTTGAGACTACTCCATAAAGAAGATGCCCACGAACCTGAGGCATATCTCACCAAAGGCACCGCATTACCTGCAGATTGTGCACTTGTGAACATGAGAGCAGCCAGACATAGGTGTACAGTGTGCTACGAAAAAATGAAGAATGAATTTGGACTAGAGCAAGCTGTCAAGAAATGCAAACAAACTGCATGGAAATGAAAGAATTGTGACTCATATTTTTGCGTACAGTGTTTTTCCATAAAGCACAGTGCATACAGGTGTTAGAGAAACAAAGTGGAATGACACAAATTTTTCAGTTTCATTGTTGTTGCAATTACAGTTGAAGAAGGTAAGCCAAAGTGTATGTAATTTGCAGTCTACTGTGTAAGTAATATGTCAAACTAAATAATAAATAAATAATAAGTCCAATAAGATTGAGCCACGTGAGTTATATACAGCTCACGAATTCAAACGTCAATAACTACTGCTGAGCTCTTGAAAACCGTAAGCCACGAACATGATTTGTTACTGGGGCCATGACCTACTATAACACCGAGTCACAGCACGCTCCTGTGAGTTAAAACTGCACCACTGAGCTTTAAATGGAAAAATGTCCGTGAGCTGTATTTACTTCACGTGGCCCGAAGAGAACACCTTCTGTGAGTTACATTTAACTCACTTGGCAGTCAATGTGCTAGAAAGCACAGTGCCACCCGCATGGAGGACACAGAAATGGGAATTTGTGGCATAGAGAAGCAACTGAAAGTGTTGAAAACAAATAAGTCGCCAGGGCCAGATGGAATCCCCATTCCGTTTTAGAGAAAGTACTTTATGGCTTTTATCCCATACTTAGCTTGCAATTTATCACAAATCCCCCCCCCCGCAGGGAAGGGTTCCAAGCGACTGGAAAAAAGCGCAGGTGACTACTGTATTTAAGAAAGGTAAAATAACGGAATCGCGTAATTACAGACCAATAACGTTAACATCGGTTTGCTGCCGAAGTATTGAATATATTCTGTGTTCGGATATAATAATTTTTTTTTTATACAGGAAAGCTAATGTCTACAAATCAGCACTGATTTAGCTCGTGCGAAACTTGGCTTGATCTTTTCTCACATTATATCGTAGAAACCATACACGGAAGGGAACAGGTGGATTCCATATCCCTCTCTACTGTAGAGTGTTGACGAAGGTCCGAGAATACGGTTCAGGTTCCGATGTATGCAAGTGGCTCGAAGACATTTTAAGCAGGAGAATCCACAATGTTGTCCTGTAAGGTGGAGTGTTCCCTCAGAGACAAGGGTATCGTCAGAAGTGCCCAGGGAATTGTAATAGGACTGCTCTTATTTTCTGTGCACATCAATGGTCTAATGGACAGGGTGAGCAGCAGTTCACTTCTAATTGCTGATGACACGGTGGTGTACGGGGACGTGTCGTCGTTGAGTGTCTATAGGAGTATACAAGATTTCTAGCTGATGTGACGATTGACAGCTTCTTCTAAATTTAGAAAAATGCAACTTAATACAGATGAGGAGGAAAAACAGTCCTGTAACGTTCGAAAACAGCATTAGTATGGTGCTGCTTCTCACAGTTATATCGATTAAATACATAGTTGTAACACTGCAAATCAGTATGAAATTGAATGAGCGTGTCAGATTGGTAGCAGAGAAAGCGAATACGCGACTCCGTTAATAGGGAGAAGTTTGAGATAGCGTAGCTGAACCATAAAGGAGGCGGCCTATAGAACGCTAGTGCGTCTTATTCTGGAGTACTGTTCGAGTGTTGGGATCTGCACCAGGTCGGATTAAAGGAAAACATGGAAGAAATTCGGAGGCGTACTGCTACATTTGTTACTGATAAGGTCGACCAACACGCAAGTAATACGGAAATGCTTCGTGGACTCCAACGGAAATCCCTAGACGGCAGATTGAGCTCTTTTTGTAAAGGAAGTACTGCAGAAATTTAAAGAATCAGCATTTGCACCCCAATGCAGAACAATCCTACTGCCGACGCATGGCTTCCTCCAACTCGTGGTGGTTGTGGCCTACATATCAAGAGTGCCCTACATTTTAGATGACAATGTTTTATATTTAGACAAGAGGGCAGCAGCTAATTCACCTTCAAATTTTCCCTATGTTTTAACTGACGATGACACAAATTTAGAGAGCCTCTTGAAGTTCAGGGTAATGTCCAACTTGTTCCCTAATACACTCCTGGAAATGGAAAAAAGAACACATTGACACCGGTGTGTCAGACCCACCATACTTGCTCCGGACACTGCGAGAGGGCTGTACAAGCAATGATCACACGCACGGCACAGCGGACACACCAGGAACCGCGGTGTTGGCCGTCGAATGGCGCTAGCTGCGCAGCATTTGTGCACCGCCGCCGTCAGTGTCAGCCAGTTTGCTGTGCCATACGGAGCTCCATCGCAGTCTTTAACACTGGTAGCATGCCGCGACAGCGTGGACGTGAACCGTATGTGCAGTTGACGGACTTTGAGCGAGGGCGTATAGCGGGCATGCGGGAGGCTGGGTGGACGTACCGCCGAATTGCTCAACACGTGGGGCGTGAGGTCTCCACAGTACATCGATGTTGTCGCCAGTGGTCGGCGGAAGGTGCACGTGCCCGTCGACCTGGGACCGGACCGCAGCGACGCACGGATGCACGCCAAGACCGTAGGATCCTACGCAGTGCCGTAGGGGACCGCACCGCCACTTCCCAGCAAATTAGTGACACTGTTGCTCCTGGGGTATCGGCGAGGACCATTCGCAACCGTCTCCATGAAGCTGGGCTACGGTCCCGCACACCGTTAGGCCGTCTTCCGCTCACGCCCCAACATCGTGCAGCCCGCCTCCAGTGGTGTCGCGACAGGCGTGAATCGAGGGACGAATGGAGACGTGTCGTCTTCAGCGATGAGAGTCGCTTCTGCCTTGGTGGCAATGATTGTCGTATGCGTGTTTGGCGCCGTGCAGGTGAGCGCCACAATCAGGACTGCATACGACCGAGGCACACAGGGCCAACACCCGGCATCATGGTGTGGGGAGCGATCTCCTACACTGGCCGTACACCACTGGTGATCGTCGAGGGGACACTGAATAGTGCACGGTACATCCAAACCGTCATCGAACCCATCGTTCTACCATTCCTAGACCGGCAAGGGAACTTACTGTTCCAACAGGACAATACACGTCCGCATGTATCCCGTGCCACTCAACGTACTCTAGAAGGTGTAAGTCAACTACCCTGGCCAGCAAGATCTCCGGATCTGTCCCCCATTGAGCATGTTTGGGACTGGATGAAGCGTCGTCTCACGCGGTCTGCACGTCCAGCACGAACGCTGGTCCAACTGAGGCGCCAGGTGGAAATGGCATGGCAAGCCGTTCCACAGGACTACATCCAGCATCTCTACGATCGTCTCCATGGGAGAATAGCAGCCTGCATTGCTGCGAAAGGTGGATATACACTGTACTAGTGCCGACATTGTGCATGCTCTGTTGTCTGTGTCTATGTGCCTGTGGTTCTGTCAGTGTGATCATGTGATGTATCTGACCCTAGGAATGTGTCAATAAAGTTTCCCCTTCCTGGGACAATGAATTCACGGTGTTCTTATTTCAATTTCCAGGAGTGTATGTTACGAGAAATTTTTTTTTGTCTGATATTAGGATGGCTTCCTCATACATGTGTTTGTAAGTGATCAACTAATCACTGTTGCATGAGTAATTATTCTAGCCTCCCTCTGATGTTACTCGTGCTTTAATAGGCGTGTTTAGAGCCTCTGCCCATTTTACGGTACCTTAAAGAATTTAAGCAGTGTTGCTGTGCAGGTGACCATGAGTGAGGTTGGGATGGAGGAAGCGAGTGTAATTAAGTAAGACTTATTGTTACTTGTTTTATATTTTAGTCATTTTAGCCACATTCGTTGCTACAAATTTTTATAAGGATGCAGATTACCTCGCCGTTGAGTACCCATAAATAGCAACAACACGACACACACAAGCGCGCTCTCACACACAGACACACACACACACACACGCGCGCGCGCGCGCACGCCCGCGCACGCGCACGCACACACACACACACACACACACACACACACACACACACACATACACACACACATACACACAGACATACATCCAAGGAAACACAGTGAGCACAGTATATTTTCATGCTCTGGGTCGTTGATGTCGGTACTAGGGTCGAATATTTCCCGGATGTACCTAGAGTCTTGACCTACGTAGTCTTGAAGGATGCTGTCAGCTACTGCCAAATACAGATTCCAGCACAAGATCTCAGCCATTTTTTACCTTGGATTAAGCAGTTTACTCCACCAACGGAGGAAGGGAAAAAACCACTACACCGGTCTCTGAAATGAGAGACAACACAGAAGCAAACAATCACATCATCATTCAATTCCAAAATAATAACCATACTGAAGAATGGTACAGAAACAACATGAAGGAGTCCGATACTAACTTAGTGATGTGCATCCTGCTTTTTTTTTCTGCATGGAGGAGTCAAGGATGTACATGAGATAGAAACATCCATGCAAATATGTATCAAAATGTTTCAAATGGCTCTGAGCACTATGGGACTTAACATCTATGGTCATCAGTCCCCTAGAACTTAGAACTACTTAAACCTAACTAACCTAAGGACATCACACAACACCCAGTCATCACGAGGCAGAAATATGCATCAAAGTGTTTTGGTGGCACCGGAAACTGTTCAAGATACGGCTGTAGTTAAGTAACAAAGCAATTCTTCAGGTGAGCTTAAGTCTCCAAATGAATCAATGTAGTCTAACATTTGCAATCCCTTGAGTTCTAGATACTCCTGCAACATCTAAATTTACAAACCCTTATTCTGTAGATTTACGCATTTTATGAATGTTTCGTTTCTCTTCTTTTGGACATATCCAAAAAACAGACAAAACGAATGCACGTAACTGATTCATCTCGATGTGCAAGTAATCCACAACCTTCACTGCGGATGCACATTTACTTGCGACCCCCAGTGTGAATCTAACCTTAGCGAGTATAGAGGACATGGACGAGAACTGCAGATAAATGGCGCTATGTGGTTGTGTGGGTCAGCTGCGGATTGTAGTACTGAGGAAGTTGGTACATGTGCGATAAACTCTGTGTCCGGGCCAGTGGCCAGTTCTGCTTCGAGTGCCGAGCGGGAAGATTCTTGTTTATACCACTTGCCGCAGCGTCGCTTGTGTGAAGTTTTCCTCGTTAGTGTTGTTCTGTCTTCCGAGTGAATCGTAGCGCTTCCGCTCCGCATTACTGTGTGTTTGTGTTAGTTTACTTGCAGCAGCGTCGGCCGCTCCGCTGTGGTTACCATGGTTTCCACGTGTATTCCACGAAAAGGTACTGTGAGCTTCACTTTCGATAAAACAACATGACATATGCAGCCTGGGTCTCTAGAAATCCACGATTGGCCTGTAGATACTATTCATGTGAACTCTGATCAGGTGCACACCGCTTATTTTAACGCAGAAGAGTACGTGTTTTACTTGAAGTTTATGGATTCCCTTCACGTTTATAGATAATTGTCGCGACATAGTTCTCGAATCCCGTTCAAGCATCGCGGTAATTCTGTTAGTATGATGTCACTCGAAGATGCTGAAATTGACTATATCAATGTTCGATTGTTCAACCTCCCGCCGGGGGTTGATGACAACTTCCTAAAGGACATATTGACTCCTTATGGTAACGTAAAAAAAGTCCGTCGTGAACGTTGGTTTACTCAACACAGATTACGGTGTTATAATGGAATTAGTTCCGTGGAAATGCATGTTAAACGCAATATTCCATCACCTTTAATAGTGTATGGTTATCGCGTTCGTGTCGTGTATACTGGTCAAGAGGGAACCTGCTTCCTATATAATGAAAGTGGACACGTTCGGTCTAATTGACAGCGGAGGATCTTTGTATTAATGCTGTCATTAATGAAGCGTCGCAAATTGACGGTTGCTGATCTTGTACCTTCCACTTCCGACGGCTGACCTGCTTCTACCTCAGGTCATAATGAACAAAAAGTCAGTTCTGATAATCGTGTAACTGAATTTCCGTCTTTACCTCCGCGACAGGTTCAGAAACCTATTGCCCCCAGGACCCATAACATTGACAAACAAGCGACGTCGCACTCAAGATGCTGAGTGTGAGGATTGTGCTGTGCCTTCTGCCCAAACATCCTCCGCGTCGATTGTGTCCCCTGCTCCTCTCGATGCTACGATACCTCCCATCCAAGGTACTGTGAGTGGCGCAGAAGTTACGTCCAGCATCCCTACTACTCGCGATGTGGCTCCTCCCGAGCTGCCTGTGTGTGAAAAGGGAGTGGAGTCCCCCCCTCCCCCCTTTCGTCTTTGTGTCCTCCGTTACAGTCTGAGACAAAGCAATTTCCTCCTGCTCCTTCGTCTTAAGACGCCGACGGTTTCCCGAATTTGCTGCCTACAGCAACTCCTGAGGAGAATAAAATCAGCGACCAAGTATCATCTGTTGTATTGGTAGTTCCACAGAATGCTACCTCCTTAGTGACTGGATCTGCAGTACATGACCCTTGTTCTGAGGGGCAGAACGCTGTGTCTATGACCCCTTCCACACCTCCGTCTGTAGAGAACGCCATGCCACGTAGCCGACAGAAACAGCGTATAGAATCTGGCCGTGCGGTGGCACGTAAGAAATCTAAGAAAAATTTTTGTGGTGATGGAGGTTCTGGTCCCTCGATGTCTGATTCATCTGTGGAATCTGCAATGACATTGACGCTCAGCTGTCTATCTAATTCTGCTCAATACCTTCCGTACATCCCTGTATAGCTGTGATCAATGACTCAAGCCTACACATTCCTTTCTTTAAATGCTCGTCCTGTGGAATCAGAATTGCGATTGGGTAATCTGCGTCAGTTCATTTATGATTCCTGTGCGGACATAGTCTTCTTACAGGAGGTGTTATTTATTGATATCTCCTAATTTGGTTTTAGTGTGATTTTTAATGTAGCACCCCAATATTCTGCGCGGACCACCTTATTCTTTCGTGAAGGCGTTCCTATTGCTGAGGTGGAAATGTTGGATTCTGGCAGGGGAATAGGTTGTCAACTTTTTAATCGTACCTTGGTTCTTTTATATGCCTCTTCTGGCACTGGTCGTGCACTGGATCGCTCGCGTTTTTATAGAGAGGATATGGTTTATCTGTTGCATAATAGTCCTCCGGGTATTCTGTTGGGTGGTGACTTTAACTGTGTATCTCGTCCTGCTGACCAATCTCCAAATTTTAATTTATCTCGCGAATTACATGAATTGGTCCGCTTCTTACGCCTAAAAGACGTCTGGAATGTAAATACCAGACGTTAGATAAATTTAAATTTAGCCACTTTACTGCGGCTTAATTAGATTAATTAGGTTTTACTTACCAGACTGACTGAGCGATAGTATTCTTAATATTGAAGTCATCCCAGCTTCCTTTACGGATCACTGTGCTGTGACCACAACTTTCAATCTCGTCAAATTGTTTCGCCCTCCGTGGCTGTTAAACGTCGCTCATCAAACTTATTTCTCTCTCGATGACGTGATGCGAGTCGTGTGGGAGCGACCTCTACGGTCCACTGGGAAATACTCTTCCACCCTTGACTGCTGGACACAGCTAGCAATCCCGAGGCTGAGGCGAACTTTGATATATCCCTGTGCTGCCAAAGCGTGAGATTTTCGGAGAACTTACGAATATTACTATTCCATCCTGCGTGAACTTTATACCGCTTCGGATCACGCCCCTCTGCGAATTTCGGATGATAGGCGTGTAAAGGCAAAATTGTTGACCTTGATGAGAATGCAAATGGAAGGTTTGAAAATCCCATCGAAACTGCGTTCATTGGTGACGGAAAAACTGACTTCCTTATATCATCTGCTTCGACATCAGACCCGTCGCCGACCCGCTTGTATTCATTCTCTCACGACAAATGATGGACGTATCGAAATGCCGCAAGCTGATATAGTGCGTATCTTACACCAGAACTATATAGACATCTACAACATCGATGAATCCACTGAAACCTTTTACGACCCACTTGTCAGCATCTAGGATAAGACAATTAAACCTGAACATAATGCAACGCTCTTAGCTGCCTTTCAGCCTGAGGAAGTTTACAAACTTATTGTGTGATCACCTTCTCAAAAGTCCCTGGGTATAAATGGCCTTCCCAAGAAACTTTACGTGTGCTTTTGGCCATTGTTGGGTGCTACTTTTACTTTCCCTTTAAATGATGTGTTACAGGGTAGAGTAGTACCGACCTCGTTCAAAGTAGGAAAAATTGTTTTAATCCTGAAACGCAATGGACCGGCTGCCCCTGATAGCTTTCGCCCACTTACTTTGTGAAACTTTGATTACAAGATTGTGGCGAGGGCAGTTAATAGTAGGATATCGGCTCTGATGGAGGCTATTGTTGCAAAATATCAAAGCTGCGTACCTGGTCGTACCATTCATACCCCTATAATCGAGTGTCGTGACGTGGTTTCGGTTGCTGCTGTAACGTCCGTTCCTTGTGCTCTTGCTTTTCTCGACTTCGATAAGGCATTTGATCGTGTTAATCACGACCTTCTGCTTTGAATTCATGAGGCAGTTGGTTTCACTGTTGACACACGGCGAATGCTCTCATATCTGTTTACGGGTATTTCGGCTTCGGTAGTTATTAATGACCAAATGACGTCAGGGAGCGATACTAGAGCATGAAAGGCGTTCCCTTACTCTGCTCCAGAAAGTCCGAATACTGGATACATATGTCTTATGCAGAGCCCAAGTTTATCCGATTCCCTCGATGATGGCGAAGAAACTACAACAGTTGTCCTGTCGTTTCTTATAGAAAAGACATATATTTTGATTACGGTATACCTCCTATTCATGTTGGTCCCATAAATTATAAGTTCAAACACATTCGTGACTTCTATCTTGAGGTGAGGTATTTAGGGGCTGACATCTTATAGAGACCTGTCCACACCATGAAATTGTTAAAGAGTCTTTGGGAAGCAGTCCCTTGTCCGAACCTCGTTGAAATAGAATCGCCGCAAACAACCTGGACAGCAGTTTGGTTCAACGTGAGTCTTCCGGTTCTGCCGATGCGCGTAGCGGCCTCCTGGTATAAGTTAATAAATAACTTGATTCCAACGAACGAGTGACTTTTCCGTACTGGGCTTAGTCACACGGATTTATGTAGTCGTTGTACACCTCCAGATACGATACGACATCGCTTTACTTGTGGCGCCCGCATCTCGTGGTCGTGCGGTAGCGTTCTCGCTTCCCACGCCCGGGTTCCCGGGTTCGATTCCCGGCGGGGTCAGGGATTTTCTCTGCCTCGTGATGGCTGGGTGTTGTGTGCTGTGCTTAGGTTAGTTAGGTTTAAGTAGTTCTAAGATCTAGGGGACTTATGACCACAGCAGTTGAGTCCCATAGTGCTCAGAGCCATTTGAACCATTTTTTTTTTACTTGTGGAGGTCATATGGCAAACTGGTCTTGGATCAGGACACAATTGGCCTTCCTTACTCGATCTTCTGAGACTTCATATACTACAGACATCATATTGCGCCCAGATTCTTCTTTCTTTCTACGGTCGAAAACCCATAACTTTGTGTGGTTGCTGGGACCCTTCGTTCATTATGTTGTAGAAGGCGAGCGGGAAGATCACATGAACTCCATGCAGTATATGTTCACTGCCTTTTGGACGTGCTTGCAGATGCCCCGATATCGAGATCTCTTCGTCGACATGTTGAATCTTGTTTTCCGTCTGCAAGGTGCTGCTTAATTTAATTTTCCTGGTAAGTGTCTTTTTTTGTTATGTATGTTCCCATCTGAATGCTTCGGATTATACTCTCCTGGTTTCCCTGTTCGTTTTGTTTTGTGTTTTGACTCAGCATCGCTCCAGTTCTACAGGGTGATTCAAAAAGAATACCACAACTTTAAAAATGTGTATTTAATGAAAGAAACATAATATAACCTTCTGTTATACATCATTACAAAGAGTATTTAAAAAGGTTTTTTTTTCACTCAAAAACAAGTTCAGAGATGTTCAATATGGCCCCCTCCAGACACACGACCAATATCAACCCGATACTCCAACTCGTTCCACACTCTCTGTAGCATATCAGGCGTAACAGTTTGGATAGCTGCTGTTATTTCTCGTTTCAAATCATCAATGGTGGCTGGGAGAGGTGGCCGAAACACCATATCCTTAACATACCCCCACAAGAAAAAAACGCAGGGGGCCAGTGATGACGTGCTCCGTCACGGGCTGCCTGGCGGCCGATCCATCGCCTCGGGTAGTTGACGTTCAGGTAGTTACGGACACATAAGTGCCAATGTGGTGGCGCTCCATCCTGCTGAAATATGAATTGTTGTGCTTCTTGTTCGAGCTGAGGGAACAGCCAATTCTCTAACATCTCCAGATACTGTAGTCCAGTTACAGTAGCACCTTCGAAGAAAAAGGGACCAAAAACTTTATTGGCTGAAATGGTGAACAAATGTACAACTAAATGAAACTTTATAGCTCCCTTAATTCGCCGACAGATAGTACTTAGCTCTGCCTTTTGTCGTTGCAGAGTTTTAAATTCCTAAAGTTGTGATATTCTTTTTGAATTTCATGAAGGTTCTCTCATCTTTTTTCTTCGTCTGTTTGATTCTAAGTCATGACGATACTGTATCAGGACTCATGCCATGTGTGGAATACCCAGCCAATATTGGACAGTCCATTCTTTGATGCCGAGAGTATTGAGAAACATTTTTGCATATTTTGTGTTTCCCAGCTCATTTTTCAAATGATAAATGAGCGTCCTTTTTCTCCTGGATTCGCCAGTGTTCTTCCCTGGAAGTTTGGTTGGAATTACAACCACAAGGACGATAACGTAAACCTTCCTCTGATCTGATCACATCGTTTTCCAAAATGCGTTAAACATGCCTGCCTATCATCAGCAGAAAACTGATGACACTTCCTTTGAACGGATTTCTGGCACATCTTCGAAGTACATGTTGGACCCAGTTACCGTTCCTATCTTGGAGTATCATGAGTGATTTTACCAATTCGACTTTTTTTATATCCAATATATGCCTGTCCACGCATTCTCAGAATTTTATTGGCATTTTTCTTCCAATCTTCAGGATGTGGTTTAGACTTCCTTTTCCTGTCACTGCTTACGTCACCATAAAATTCTTGGCCTTCACCGTCAGCATCATTATTGCTCCCGTGATCTTCCGATAATTTATCCAGAGTGTTTGCCAAACAATGAGCACCATCGTATAGCAATGACTGTGAAGTACTGCCTTCTCTAGTGGAAACTGTGACTGTTGTTTCATTTTGAGCATTGTGTATACAGCCACTGAAGTTTCTAGATGGAAATATATATTTAAATTAATTTAAGCAGACAAAGATGAAGCTCAAATTCATGTATTTATGAGAACGACGGCATCAGTAATACTACTAACAATAATCCCAAGAAAATTTACCTGTGTCATTAGATGCTGCAGGAACAGTGACCGAGAACCCCATATACGAAATTAATTCTTCTTCGGTAAATGTAACTTCAGCGTTACGACCTTTCTCGCCTGTTGTTTGTTCTGCATTTACGGGAGATCCTACAAGAAAGTGGACAGTCTAGAAATCTTTGGCAGGAATGTATAAAGCACAGAACGAGTGAAGTGGGGGCGTTCTGATTTATATCACTATAAGACACTTGCGGTGCTACTAACATTCAAAGGTGAATAATAAAACAATTTTCTTACCGCTGTCAGTCACTCTCAGGAACGATTCTCCGCTTTCATAAGCTGATATCAGCTGAGAAACAATTTCTTCTTCAGTAAAAAGATCTATATCGCTGTCCATTATCACGAATGAAGCTACAAGCATGGAACCACTTTCGAGCACTGTTAAATACTAAATACGTAATAAGGCAGTACCAATGTGCTGGGGCTGCGCGCGCTTTTGTATTTACGCGGTATTGCTTACAGTATCCATAAACCGTAGATACGCGGTATTTAATTCTCTACAGTTACGCGGTATTGCCATCTATTTATTTGCTGTGTCACATACTCGGTATTGTTTTAGATAATTTTTTCATGGTAAACAATTAAAAATTCGGCATTGTGGCGTTAAGAGCAGATGCGCGTACTGTCAACGACATCATCTGACTGAAAAACGAAAAATCGGCAATTTGTTAGTTACGCGGTATTGTTTCTTCATCGACGATATGCCAGTTAAGTAGATTAATGTTTCTGAGAGAGAACCATTTTTTCTATCTTTCGTAATATCATCAGTCTTAATTACCACTGAATTGCGTTCTGTGCCTCGATAACTTTGTTTTGTCAACGTACTCTTGCATACAAAACAGGGCTTGAGATAGTTTACAACTTATACTATACACTCCCAGTGTAGCTGTGTGGAAGGTCTTTCTTTATACCTCAGAGAGTTTTTTCATTTTCACGAATATTTGTAGTTACCGGATTCATGAGAGCCTCGACAACTCTACTACGGCTATCTTCTCAAACATTTACACCCTTAAGTCTTTCCATGATTAGTGTAACCAACGTGGAATTGGTTTTAACATCTCTATTATTATATTTAAGATTTGAGTTGAGAAGTTTAACACTACCCTATAAATTGGAATTTTTGCAGACTGAGATTACAGAAGTTCGATGATGATTTTCTTTTTCAATGAATAACGTGAAAGACTTGCTTCGAAATGTTCAGTTCTCCCATCAATGTACAAACGTATTCTTAGCCGGTGCTTCATCATCCCCATGGAATGAATGTGTAATTTGCACAAGAATTGGCTAATGGTTCTCAGTATACTGACATAGATACTGGTACACAATGACTGGAAAAGAAACTCACCCATAATTTAATTATCTACTTTTATCAATAAACAGAAACCTTTATAGCATGTAGTTACATCAGTCTCCACATATTGTTACAAATTCGTTGACTGTCATGTCAGTTCCTACATTTGCTTCATAAATGTGTTTTCAGTTTACAATGTCTTGTTTGAAAGCTATAATAATGTTAGTATTATTCCTTGCCAACTCTTTGGACTCCTGGAATATGTTTGGCTCAAATAAAAACGCCTACCCTCATATAATAGAGATATGTCCGGTTTGTTCCTAGTTTCCACAGCAGCATCACCTGATAATAACATGGTGTTTGGATGTACTCTTCAGTCACGTGTGTTGCACCAGCAGTGGCATACAATATATCCTGTAACAGCCAGTACTTGGATTGAAATAACTATTTTGAAAATACAAACATATGCCTGAGTCGAACCTAATCTGAATGTGTCATCAATGACAAAATAATATTTGCGCTGCTGCAATCCGATAGACCAACAGTTATCATTCATATATCATTGGGAAATACTGTTCCTTATTTATTTCTCTTCTTCTTCCGGTTTTCAGTATCACTGCAGTACCATTCAGTCACTCTGAAGTCCTTGTGATAGAGCTTTTCATCTGCCCGTCCATGGCGATAACTTCACGTTTACACTAACGTACAAGGTGTTTGATAGAGAAAAGTACATATATTTGACTCTTAAACTATTTTATTATTTATAGACTCTTACATGTGGCTTGATATATCTATATACTTAAATAAGCATGTAGTTCAGTGCCTAAATCAGGCATGGAAGGTTCATTCATACTTCCACATATTGATGCATAGCGTATATCACCGATTTGAGTGACGATTTCTTCCAACGGATGCAATCTTTGACACACTAATTCCATCAGATTGGTCAATATTTTCACTTAGAATGTACACATGTGGCTGCCAACTTATTCATTTGTCTATAGCATGCTAGACCGCGTAGCTGGCATACACTAGATTTATAAATATTTGCTTCTGCAAATGAGTGTACTCTCTCTCGTTGAAAAGGTTAACCACTCAGAGGCAGTATGATTATCGAATATCACTTAAGAGAATTTGAGTGCTTTCATAGAATATGGTGGCGGTTTGCATTGAAGTATCACTTAGGCAAATCCACTGATAAAGGATTTATCTGTATCGATGATTTTCGAAAGTCATCACTCATGACCTGGCATCATTCCCACACTGCTGCACTTACTGCTGTTGATAATGTATACTGAATTTAACGAGTATGACTTTCACATCAGGTGAGGTGGCTGTGATGGTTTTGTCCCACCTGCATTATATATATAAAGCATTCTCGCAGTCATTTAAGAGCTATCAAAAGACGAACATGTGGATGTGTAATGTAGCTCCCATCCTCAACGCACCCGTCTAGTAATACATACATACATACATATATACATGCAAACATAGATACACATACACAGACACATACAATTATATATATATATATATATATATATATATATCTGGCGTGATTCGGTGACCAGTGGCTAATGACAACTGGCGTTAATAAAATAACACGACAGCAAATTACCGAAGAGGAGGGTCGGTAAACAACAGGCCAGAGGGTAGTGACACTGTATGACATGTCAAAACACAATATTTGTCAGCGTTAGCTGTGTCCATTCACAAGGTAACCCTCTAACGGTAAGGTGAAGTTTCCTGACATAAACGGTAAGGTGGGGTTGGATCAGTCCTCACCATCCAAATATCGATTTTTCGAGGTAAAATAAAAAATTAATAGTGGGAAAAAGTTTTATTATCAATTAAACACATATAATATTTGTTATAACAAGTTTTTTTTAATTTTTATAGTCAATAAATAAGAATATAAAGTACTTTAGAAAAAAATAGGAACTTGATTACAAAAAAATACCTTAATAGAAATATTCTCAATAAAATTATTGAAAACATAGTAAAAATCAATAGATTCAGTCATCAACTAGGAAATTGAGTGCTTTAGAACTTCTAAAGGTAGGAACTAAATGAGACACATGTCTTACTAATTGCGGAAAATAATTATAGTGTCAGCAGTTTCGAAATATAAAGTTCTCAATAATAAATGTCTTTGTACACAAAATTAAATAGGAACAAATAGTAAATGTATAATGTTATCCTGGAAACGATCACAGACAGCCCTGAAAATACATATTTGGCACAAAATATCGCATCTCATTTTCTTTACAGCCAGGGCATATAATAAATTAATGCTCCCCACATATAGAACGATTACGCTTACTACAAAAAGCATTTACCTTCCTATGTTTTGATCTGTCACAAAAATAACGTCTTCTTTTCTTTAGTGGCTGTGCTTGGGTAGACTTGTCTAATTCGATTGGTTCTTTTTCTAAAAGTTTTCCAGTAGACGAACGGAGCTCACGTGGAAGATGTGTGTTATTCAACCTCTTTTCCATAAGAGGTTTTGTCAAAGAGAGCGCAAGATTTTTGAGAAATGATATTCTCGTGTCATTAGAAAAGCTGGCCATTTTGCTATTGCTTTTGTAAATGATAAAATTATTCATAGCACCGATGTCTAAAATAGCATAAAAGTACCGCATGGGCCATCTTCTCGATTTTCTTTTTGTGGTCCTGCTGTGGCAAAGCATATCTAATACATCGACCCCTCCTTTAGTTAGATTGTAGAACTCGACAATTTCAGGCTTATTAGATTTTTCATTTATCTCTCCATAGAAGTGCATAGACGATATCAGTAAAACATTTATATTTATATTTGGGGTAAATGACATAAAAGTTTTGTCGTCCTGATACATAAAAGTTGAAGAATCTACTGGAGCGGAATGCAGCATTGATGGTGGTATATGCGGTTTGTTCCTCCTGAATGTACCTACAAATGTGAGTTTCTTTTGCTTCTTTTGCAGGAGGGCGTCAGTCACCTCCGGTGAGGAGAACCAGTTGTCCGCTGTACCCCTAATAGATTCCGTCAGGCGCAAAATATACTGGGCAGGTAAAGGCAAATCTCCAGGTCTCCTCTTTATTCTGTTGTCCTTGCCAGTGTATGCAATGCCACGCAAAAAATAGAATGTCCTTTCGTCGCATAGTGACATTATTTTCAACCCATCTTTGTCGGGTTTCGATGGGATGTACATTTTGAATGGACAGACACCCCGAAAACTCAGTAGAGTCTCATCTACTGTGACGTATTCACACGGACTATAATTTTTTTCACTGTTAGATTCAAACATGTCCCACATTCTCTGAAAGCCGAAAATTTGTCGTTGATTTTTCTGACCTCTCTGGTGGCTTTATCATTGAAGCGGAGGTTTTCTAGAAGAAATGCAAACCTTTTCTTGCACATAGTGCAACGGAATAGCGGAGGTCCATAGGTTGCTGAGAACATCTCATCTACACTGAACATAGAATTTTTTAGGACACCATTCATAAAGAGAAGGCCCATCAACCCTTTTATTTCAACGCTCTCTGTTGGTGAATGAAATCACTAGACCGTATTGTACTTTTGCCTAGATTTCTCGATTTCAAGATTTGTGTACAAAACAATTTTTTTCTATAATTTTCGAATCTATAAATAATAAAAATATTTCCAATTCATTAGTGACCACCCTTGCTTCCCCACGTGGACCAGGGAGATGAGTAATAATATTTGACGCTGGTGTCCTAGAAAATTTTGAATGGATGGGTTTGTGGGTCCATATTGTCTCTAAGTCTTTACCTAGCTCAAAATTTCTCTCATCGTCTACACCTGACAGAGAATTATCAAACTCGACTGCTCCTGCGCACAATGAAATAAATCATCCTCGTCATCAGTATTAGATAATACATCATCCTCGGTTTCTGGACAGTTTTCTGCATCGATATTGCCGCCATCCTCTGACTCAGCCTCCTGTAGGAGAAACTCGTTGTATATCTCCTCAGGAGTTCTAAGGAGTTGATGCGCCACTTTAGTAAGATACTAGAAGAGAAAACCAAACTTAGATGTCATATAAACATCAATATGGGATTGAATCCTCCCCACAAAAGAAACTAATAAGTGTGACGTAAACAGTAAGGTGGGGTCGGGTCCAAACCGAGTGCGGGTAATGTAGGTTTCGGATAGTGAGGGCAGCTGCGGGTCACTCACCAAACTGACGTGGCCTCCTCGGCGTTCTCGGGACGACTGGCTGGTAGGGTACCTGGAACCACAGCGCTCTCAGAAAAGGGAGTGGGTAGTTATAAACAAAACAGACTCGCTGGGGTCGGATCCAACCCCAACCTTACCGTTAGAGGGTTAACAAAGGCAAGGACCGGAATCCGCCACATGGTGATGCTTAGTGCTGGGCAGCAAGATACTTAGCGTAAGGTAGTACACTTTCAGTGCATGGAGGACCAGTCAACCGATTTAGTTAAAAGAATGTCTAAAGATAAACAGCTAGGCTGAGATAGCTGTTGCGATAGAAGCGCAAACACTGTTAATTCCGGAATTCTACTGACACACCATCTGAAAGGTGTCAGTTGCCAGAATAGCCCGGGATGGTGTGAGTGTGTGGGATCTCCTTTCTTAACACGAAATTGAAGCCTATCTAATTTCGTTCTTGAGAACAGAGCCAACAGGAAAAAACTTTTGTTAGCGTCTCCTATTCATATTGACACTCCGAGAAACGCTCCGGTGTTGCCGTTTTACAGTTCCGGGAATCACTGCCCTCAACAGCGAGATACGCAGATATCGGAAATTCCCGAAAGTAGCTCCCTTCCCCGGATTCTTTCGCGTCTGTAATGTGCTGGCGATGTCACATTGGTTAAGTACCCTGCCGAATTTGACAGTATGCGATTACGAATCAACCGAGACCTGGAGCTTGGAACAGGACATCATCTTTCCTGATAAAATCAAAATCTGACCTCAAGCTCACCTGAATGCCTGTGCCTACCAAAACCTGGGCCCGTTTACCCCTCATTGTGCCAATCACAGTCAGAATTTACTGTTCTTATAGGAAGACCGAAGGCGGAACGGCTACACCTACCTCCTTCCTGGTCTCCTAGTTCAAGTACTCAATCTCTGCTGTTGCTGGAAGAAACTTGACGGCAGTGGTGTTGCCTATTTCGCCTTTTACTCGAACAGAACTTGCGTATATGTCCTAACTGTCTAGAATTGTGGCAGTATGGAACCAAATACTCCTTGGCCACGTCACCAGCTTTCTTACATCGTCCACAATTGCTCTCATCATTACTCATGGGTTATGGGTCGCTATTCTAAATAGGTGCAGCAACAAAGCATCTTGCTTCTCCCCGTAGCAATGCCAAACGGCTTGTCTCGTGGAGTGAGCTAGTAGAAGCTAATCTAATGTCGTCTCCAATCGGCGACTTAATGCCACGAATAAAAAAGTCTGTTGGCGTCATCTCGGCCTTCTGTAGGAATACTTATTGCGTGTGGCAACCCTGCCAAGAACTAGATCTAATCCGATCGGCGAACTTCTCAAAATTTTCTCCTAACCTCTAACGGAGAATAGACAACTTGTTCTTATGATAGTGGGTTGCCCGTTTGTTTGTGTACCGCCCTGCAAGGCCTTTAGCGTGATATCAAACTCTCAGCATTTTCAAAGAGAGCAACCGAGTCAGAATAATTACGTTCATACGCTGATAGTTTTTGTGGTGCAGGGCCTGAGGCAACTGCACGAACTTCAGCTTTCCTGGATCTCTCGAAATCAGACCGGACACCAAATTCCGTTTTCAGCAATGTGGCCTGCACTCTCCACTGTCTCGATTGCTTTTCCAGGTCCTTACTTCTAGTCCGAAGTTCTCGTACTTGGTCTTGCACAGCCATGATGGTTTCCTCAGTATTATTCTCGGGGTTGTTCCTAGTGTGGGAGTCATGAAGGTCAACAGCACACTACAACAAACAGTTATAGAGTGTTGTAGCCTAAAATACAACTGTAGCAACACAAATAGTCTGCTGCGACTTCCTCGTTGCTCTTATCTATAGCAACACTTGCGTAAAGTTCAGTGAGATGCGGCGCAAGGAGAGCGACGGCAGATGTTGGCGGTGGCTGGACGGCTTGTGAAGAGTAGAACTGGATGCTGACGACCAGTGATCGCGAGCACACTACACCCATGAGGCGACGTCATTGACGACCGTGTCGGAAAGTTGTAGATGATGAACGCTCTCCGACAATGGAGACGGGGCCTCTAGAAAGGTGGCAGAGAGGTACTGCCCGACGTCTAACGCAGGACTCTCAGGCTATGCTTGCTTGGGAGCAAGAAATGACCGCACCATGCCTTGTGGCACTCAACACGGCCTGGCAGCATGGCTCCAGCAGGTGATCAGGCCAGTAGACCTGATAGCGCATCTGCAGATGAGGAGCCGACGGAGAGGGGCAGTCAGCTGTGGGTGAGCCGGCAAGTGTAGCCGTGCGGTTCTAGGCGCTTCAGTCTGGAACCGCGTGACCGCTATGGTCGCAGGTTCGAATCCTGCCTCGGGCATGGATGTGTGTGATGTCCTTAGAGCCGGCCGTTGTGGCCGCGCGGTTCTAGGCGCTTTCGTCCGGAACCACGCTGCTGCCACGGTCGCAGGTTCGAATCCTGCCTCGGACATGGATGTGTGTGCTGTCCTTAGGTTAGTTAGGTTTAAGTCGTTCTAAGTCTAGGGGACTGATAACCTCAGATGTTAAGTCCCATAGTGCTCAGAGAAATTTGACCCATTTTTTTATGTCCTTAGGTTGGTTAGGTTTAAGTAGTTCTAAGTTCTAGGGGACTGATGACCACAGATGTTAAGTTCCATAGTGCTCAGTACCATTTGAACCAACCAGCTGTGGGTGACGCATCTGGGCAGTGGCGGGTGGATCACACCTATAAAATGAAGTTTACTCGCGGGATATGCTCTCCGAGAATAGCTCTGATTAGCATGCTGTATGTAAAGGGATGGCACACTCATCCACTCTCCTCACCCCAGGGTACCACCAAGAATATGGCAGCAGGTGGGTGGCCACGGTGGCGGATCTGGTAGGCAAGAGATGTGATAGCGTGTCAGGGCTGGCCATATGGTGCAGCGTAGTATCAGCTAGCTATAGCGCGACACATGCTC
The DNA here is from genome assembly GCF_023864345.2 of Schistocerca serialis cubense. NCBI lineage: Eukaryota > Metazoa > Arthropoda > Insecta > Orthoptera > Acrididae > Schistocerca > Schistocerca serialis. The sequence goes on along the minus strand of NC_064640.1, from coordinate 651,750,339 downwards.
GTCGCTTGACGTACGCACTGGATACCAGGAGGTAGCTCTCAGGCAGCTCTCACGCAACATTCTGATTCACTACATGACGTGGTGTGGATGTTCTTTGCTCAGCTACCACAATCGCACCCAGCAACAGACGGAAATAATTACGCCTCTACGACCATGATCACAGAATAGATACTGAGGCATCAAGCTGTAAAATACTGATGAATTCTGGACTTGAAAGTGGATCGGAGCCCAAATCTGACGTCAATTTGTGCAGAAAGAACCAAGGGTGGTTATGGGGTGTGCATCCAGATTGGGAGCATGAAATCGTAACAGGGATTATTGTAGTTTTGAACACATGCATTTCAGTGTACAATGTACACTCCTGGAAATTGAAATAAGAACACCGTGAATTCATTGTCCCAGGAAGGGGAAACTTTATTGACACATTCCTGGGGTCAGATACATCACATGATCACACTGACAGACCCACAGGCACATAGACACAGGCAACAGACCATGCACAATGTCGGCACTAGTACAGTGTATATCCACCTTTCGCAGCAATGCAGGCTGCTATTCTCCCATGGAGACGATCGTAGAGATGCTGGATGTAGTCCTGTGGAACGGCTTGCCATGCCATTTCCACCTGGCGCCTCAGTTGGACCAGCGTTCGTGCTGGACGTGCAGACCGCGTGAGACGACGCTTCATCCAGTCCCAAACATGCTCAATGGGGGACAGATCCGGAGATCTTGCTGGCCAGGGTAGCTGACTTACACCTTCTAGAGCACGTTGGGTGGCACGGGATACATGCGGACGTGCATTGTCCTGTTGGAACAGCAAGTTCCCTTGCCGGTCTAGGAATGGTAGAACGATGGGTTCGATGACGGTTTGGATGTACCGTGCACTATTCAGTGTCCCCTCGACGATCACCAGTGGTGTACGGCCAGTGTAGGAGATCGCTCCCCACACCATGATGCCGGGTGTTGGCCCTGTGTGCCTCGGTCGTATGCAGTCCTGATTGTGGCGCTCACCTGCACGGCGCCAAACACGCATACGACCATCATTGGCACCAAGGCAGAAGCGACTCTCATCGCTGAAGACGACATGTCTCCATTCGTCCCTCCATTCACGCCTGTCGCGACACCACTGGAGGCGGGCTGCACGATGTTGGGGCGTGAGCGGAAGACGGCCTAACGGTGTGCGGGACCGTAGCCCAGCTTCATGGAGACGGTTGCGAATGGTCCTCGCCGATACCCCAGGAGCAACAGTGTCCCTAATTTGCTGGGAAGTGGCGGTGCGGTCCCCTACGGCACTGCGTAGGATCCTACGGTCTTGGCGTGCATCCGTGCGTCGCTGCGGTCCGGCCCCAGGTCGACGGGCACGTGCACCTTCCGCCGACCACTGGCGACAACATCGATGTACTGTGGAGACCTCACGCCCCACGTGTTGAGCAATTCGGCGGTACGTCCACCCGGCCTCCCGCATGCCCACTATACGCCCTCGCTCAAAGTCCGTCAACTGCACATACGGTTCACGTCCACGCTGTCGCGGCATGCTACCAGTGTTAAAGACTGCGATGGAGCTCCGTATGCCACGGCAAACTGGCTGACACTGACGGCGGCGGTGCACAAATGCTGCGCAGCTAGCGCCATTCGACGGCCAACACCGCGGTTCCTGGTGTGTCCGCTGTGCCGTGCGTGTGATCATTGCTTGTACAGCCCTCTCGCAGTGTCCGGAGCAAGTATGGTGGGTCTGACACACCGGTGTCAATGTGTTCTTTTTTCCATTTCCAGGAGTGTACATAAGGCGAGCCTAGGGAATGGGAGGCCAGGTGCCCAATAGCTTGATGGAGTCATTCGGGATAGGACTTCAAGGAATTAGGAGAAGGAACACACTTTCCGGTCGGCAACTGCTGGCAGAGAGCAAGCTGTTATGAGTTCCACTGTCTGCCTGTAACTTCCTGTTCCTCATGAGACACTTTCCCACTCTTCCTATCGGTGTTAACTGAAGACGAGTTTGCAGACTTATTTCGCCAGCGATATTCAACTGTGGGAACTATGCTTAACCTAGCAATATCAGAGCAAGCTGCAAAGCAGCCTTCCATCTGTAGCTCACAACATAGAGCGAAAAAAACCATACACAAACTTCCACATTCCAGTGGGGGAGAGGGCCACCTGCACAGCTTATTATTCTTTTCGGTGGATTTAATCTAAAAATGTGTGTAAGCTCATTCTCCAGATTTATAAAAAAGTTATGGAAGAGTGCCACAATTTGAGTGCTATTGACTATTATCTGTTTCCTACACAAAGCTGATGCTCTTTTAAGGTAATATTTCACAGGTATTTCACAAATTACCTCAAGAGTTTCAGTGTGATGCGTTTATTTCTAAGTACGATTACCGAGATAAGCATTTTCTGTGGGACGGAGAATAGAGATGTGTCGTTGGTGAACTAACGGGTCCAAAGGAACGGTTCACCAAGATGAATGGAAAGAACGAGAACGAATTCTAAGGAACGGTCTTTCATAGTTCACTTCGGTCGCGGCTTTCTACTTATAGTTCCCGAGAACCGGGATCAGTCGGTCTCGTTTCCACACAGGCACGTCGGCCGGTCTCGTTCCAGCCTCGGTCCCGAACCTTTCTGTCTTGGTCTCGGTCTCTCTCAGCCGGACTCGTCCTTCCTCGCGTGGCCACTCGTCGCAGTTCCACTGCCGACTGCTCGTAGTTAGTTCAGTGTCGAGTGGCTGTGAGTTTCGTTCGCTGAGCATGCCCATTCTAGATCTGTTTCAAACCTTTTCTTAACTCTGGACTCCTGGTTCTTTTCATATTCTATTCAGCGTCCACGACCAGTAATTAAAGTGTATTTTACAATTACGTAAATTACATGAAAATTACGTGGTATATAATACATACATCGGTTTAGGTAACAAAAAGGCATATCAGCTTACTTCATTATTTCGATAAACAGCAGAAGACAGGATTATAAAAAGGCGAGATTTTTGTTACTACATATCCAAAAGAAGTCGGGATTGTACACACGTGTGGCCATTTTCCGTCTTTTTTTGATCCAAGGTAAATCAGCATGTTCATTGTTATGGAAGGCAGACTGACTTACAACCGAATGAAGCCCGCACTCCATAATAGAGCGTCTGGTGTCACATTTTGTAAAGAGAATATGATAACTTCTGCAATATTATTTCTGTGGTACAGGGCGACGCACGAAAAATCAACCCCGTGCACTAGACTGCTTATTGTCACCCATCAATCGTCATCTATTGTTTAGAAGTTGTTGTTTGCATTACCTTATTTTTTATTTCTTTACTGCCTAATTTTTATATGTTTATCTATTCTGCTCGTAGCGATCACAAATCGTGCGTAATTGGCGAGCAGTCTCTACTCTGGGCCGGTTTTTCGTGCGCCATCTTATATTATTTCACTGCGATCAACCACAAAACCCCACAGTTTGCTAAACGAGAGGTTTTTCTGTAATGAATAAAAACTCTGTACTCCAGGGGGGAGGCAAGTGCGCCCTTTTGGCGCCATCCATCTTCAGTCACCTATGTTACTAATTTTCAGTTTTTCATAAAAACCACATACCATACACAAATGAATGGTGAACGAGTAAAAATGAACGATTCCCAAAAAAGAACCGAATGCCATGCTTTTTCCAAATTAAAACCATTATCTCTATTTATTAAATTATTGGCTGATCTAATTTCTATAGCTTCCTCGAAGACAGATTCCCAAAAGGAAGAGGTGGATGTTAAAATCTTTACATCACTGTAATTCATGGAATGCCCCGTTTCAATACACTGTTCGGCCACAGCTGACTTGTCTGGCTGTAATAAGCGTGTGTATCTTCGATGCTCCACACATCTCTCATGAACGGTGCGTGTTGTTTGACCTATGTATGACTTCTCACAATTTCCGAAAGGAATCTGACACACACCCGTTTTACGAAGCTGTAAATCGTCCTACACAGAGCGGGGTAAAACTGCAATCTTCGTGGAGGGCCGGAAGATAATCTTAAAACAGTGTTTCTCAAGAATACGGCCTATCTTCGATGGAAGAGCACCCACATAGGGCAGAACCGCACCAGATCTGAAGGAATTACTATATTCTTCCCCATCACATACATTAAATATAGGTTTCGCATTGAATGCTCTACGAATTTGTTGCGGAGAAAATCCATTCGATTTAAAGGTGCTCTTGAGGTATGTGAGCTCTTCTAGCAAATTATCTTTATCGGATACACAGTGCGCCATATGCACTAAAGTCTTCTGGACACCTATGGTCTGTCAAAGCTGATGGCAGATACTAGCATGTAGATATAAATTTATGTGTGGTGGTTTCCTATATACGGCATGTCCTAATGTGCCATCAACTTTACGGCGAACGACATTGAAATCGAATGGATTTTCTCCGCAACAAATTCGTAGCGCATTCAATGTAAAATCTAGAATGTAGGTATGTGATGGGGAAGAAGATAGTAATTCCTTCAGATCTAGTGCGTTTTTGCCCTATGTGAGTGCTCTTTCCTCGAAGATAGGCCGTATTCTTGAGAAACACTGTGTTAAGATGATCTTCCGGCCCTCCAAGAAGATTTCAGCTTTACTCGGCTCTGTGAAGGACGATTTACAGCTTCGTAAAGCAGGTGTGTATCAGATTCCAGGTCAAACAACACGCACCGTTCTTGAGAGATGTGTGGAGCAACGAAGATACACACGCTTATTACAGCCAGACAAGTCAGCTGTGGCCGAACATTGTTTCCCCGTGAATCGTGCTCGGAAAACTTGATTCGCTTAAATTAAATGGCTGAATTGATTGGGATCATTGGTATACAGGATATGAGAGAGACCTCTCCCGAACCTGGATCTATGAAGATCAGTGACATTATTCCGCCTAGTTTTAATCTGTGAACAGGTTACATTACAGAGTTTCGACGAGGGCATTCCATTGATTACAGTGATATGAAGATTTTAACATCCACCTCTTCCTTTTGGGAATCTGTCTCCAAGGAAGCTATAGAAATTAGATCAGCTAATAATTTAATAAATAGAGATAATGGTTTTAATTTGGACAAAGCATGGAATCCGGCTCTTCGGGTAATTAAACTGCAGAGAAGTCGTCATGGTGTCACCGCCGACGATCATACGTCGATAAGAGAATCGAATGTCTGTGCGCCTTCGCCACAGGCGGCGTATGTGTAACCGTATTTCTTAGCCGCCGACCAGCATCTGTGACCCGCATGCGCAGTACCGCCGTGGTGGAGCATATGAAGCCGCACTTAGCATCTTGTCCTCTGTCTTGTGACTCACTATGAGGATGGCCGGACGATACGCGGCTGAAGTATCAGTGGAGGAAATTTTATTTGCGCGGCTGCATGCCCAAAATTTAAGGGACTATGAGAATAATTGGTTAATGATATCTATATTCTACTGTGTGAGTTTCGTTGGTCTGGAGACAGTGGCTGATCTCTGTTCTTGATAATTCACGAAGATGAACTGACGATCAAAGCGCAAATACCAAGTCCATCTCATCATGGCAGCTGCCATGCCCGAATGACTGGTGGTGACAAACTACTACAGTGATAATTATTTCATGTCAGGGGAAAGTATTAGGTGGTCATATTTATGTCATAAATAATAACCATGAAGAAAAGGGTATTTTGGAAAAGCATCCAGAGGCTATAATGAGCCATTCTTTCAAGTAATTGTGATAATGTGGATGATAAATTATAGCAATAAGGAAGACATGCAGGCAGCAACAGCCAATAGGACAGTACACCTTTCAATTTCATGCAGTTCACACCCTCACTCAAATGATCTAGAGGACTGTGGGAAGGGGAATGAAATCAGGATCGTCTCAGAAGTGGGTAAGTGTGGGAGGGCGGGGGGGAGTGGGAGGTTTTAACATGAAAGAAATGGGTTACATTTGTTTATATAAGGGTCATAAATCATTATGCTTGATCTCGTATTGGAATACTACTATTATGTACGTCAACATGGAGATGATAGCATGTAAGGGAATGGTACACCGATCTATCTCATTATTATACCACTCCTCATCAGCTGCTATATCTGCCGTTTAATTTCCCTTAATACACATGTGTCCTGGTACCCAAGCATTTTTAGATGGAGACTGTCTTCCTGGATATCCTGGACTATAGTGCTTTATCCGCGGGCTAGAAACATCTACATCTACATCTATACTCCGCGAGCCACCTTACGGTGTGTGGCGGAGGGTACTTATTGTACCACTATCTGATCCCCCCTTCCCTGTTCCATTCACGAATTGTGCGTGGAAAGAACGACTGCTTGTAAGTCTCCGTATTTGCTCTAATTTCTCGGATCTTTTCGTTGTGATCATTACGCGAGATATATGTGGGCGGTAGTAATATGTTGCCCATCTCTTCCCGGAATGTGCTCTCTCGTAATTTCGATAATAAACCTCTCCGTATTGCGTAACGCCTTTCTTGAAGTGTCCGCCACTGGAGCTTGTTCAGCATCTCCGTAACGCTCTCGCGCTGACTAAATGTCCCCATGACGAATCGCGCTGCTTTTCGCTGGATCATGTCTATCTCTTCTATTAATCCAACCTGGTAAGGGTCCCATACTGATGAGCAATACTCAAGAATCGGACGAACAAGCGTTTTGTAAGCTACTTCTTTCGTCGATGAGTCACATTTTCTTAGAATTCTTCCTATGAATCTCAACCTGGCGCCTGCTTTTCCCACTATTTGTTTTATGTGATCATTCCACTTCAGATCGCTCCGGATAGTAACTCCTAAGTATTTTACGGTCGTTACCGCTTCCAATGATTTACCACCTATGGCATAATCGTACTGGAATGGATTTCTGCCCCTATGTATGCGCATTATATTACATTTATCTACGTTTAGGGAAAGCTGCCAGCTGTCGCACCATGCATTAATCCTCTGCAGGTCCTCCTGGAGTACGTACGAGTCTTCTGATGTTGCTACTTTCTTGTAGACAACCGTGTCATCTGCAAATAGCCTCACGGAGCTACCGATGTTGTCAACTAAGTCATTTATGTATATTGTAAACAATAAAGGTCCTATCACGCTTCCCTGCGGTACTCCCGAAATTACCTCTACATCTGCAGATTTTGAACCGTTAAGAATGACATGTTGTGTTCTTTCTTCTAGGAAATCCTGAATCCAATCACAAACCTGGTCCGATATTCCGTAAGCTCGTATTTTTTTCACTAAACGTAAGTGCGGAACCGTATCAAATGCCTTCCTGAAGTCCAGGAATACGGCATCAATCTGCTCGCCAGTGTCTACGGCACTGTGAATTTCTTGGGCAAATAGGGCGAGCTGAGTTTCACATGATCTCTGTTTGCGGAATCCATGTTGGTTATGATGAAGGAGATTTGTATTATCTAAGAACGTCATAATACGAGAACACAAAACATGTTCCATTATTCTACAACAGATTGACGTAAGCGAAATAGGCCTATAATTATTCGCATCTGATTTATGACCCTTCTTGAAAATGGGAACGACCTGCGCTTTCTTCCAGTCGCTAGGTACTTTACGTTCTTCCAGCGATCTACGATAAATTGCTGATAGAAAGGGGGCAAGTTCTTTAGCATAATCACTACGGTTGCTGATGCAGGTGGTCTATAGAAGCATCCGACTATCATATCTGACCCACCTTTGATACTTAACTTAACCCAGATTATTTCACATTCGCATTCGCTAATAACTTCACTGGATATTATTGAATTCTTTACTGCTATAAATACTCCTCCACCATTGGCGTTTATCCTATCCTTGCGGTATATATTCCATTCTGTGTCTAGGATTTCGTTACTGTTCACTTCCGGTTTTAACCAACTTTCCGTTCCTAATACTATATGCGCACTATTTCCTTCAATAAGAGATACTAATTCAGGAACCTTGCCCTGGATACTCCTGCAGTTTACCAATATTACGTTAACTTTTCCTGTTTTTGGTCTCTGAGGACGGACATTCTTTATCAACGATGATAATGTCCTCTCTGGTAAGCCGTCAGGTATTTTATCGTTTCGCCCAAGGGGGGGTCCCTCTAACCTAAAAAACCCCCGTGTGCACGCCACACGTACTCTGCTACCCTAGTAGCTGCTTCCGGTGTGTAGTGCACGCCTGACCTGTCTAGGGGGGCCCTACAGTTCTCCACCCAATAACGGAGGTCGATGAATTTGCAACCATTATAGTCGCAGAGTCGTCTGAGCCTCTGGTTTAGACCCTTCACACGGCTCCAAACCAGAGGACCGCGATCGACTCTGGGCACTATGCTGCAGATATTAAGCTCAGCTTGCACTCCGCGTGCGATGCTGGTTGTCTTCACCAAATCAGCCAGCCGCCGGAAGGAACCAAGGATGGCCTCAGAACCCAAGCGGCAGGCGTCATTCGTTCCGACATGTGCTACTATCTGCAGCTGGTCACACCCAGTGCGTTCAATAGCTGCCGGAAGGGCCTCCTCCACATTACGGACGAGACCCCCCGTCAAGCACACCGAGTGCACACTGGCATTCTTCCCCGACCTACCCGCTATTTTCCTGAGGGGCTCCATAACCCGCCTAACGTTGGAGCTCCCTATAACTAATAGGCCCGCCCTCTGTGACTGTCGGGACCTTGCCGGAGAATCGGCCACTGGCCCAACAGGCGAGGCACCCTGTGGTGGCTCGGAAACGATGTCATCACCACTAGGAAGCACCCCGTACCTGTTGGAAAGGGGTAAGGCAGCTGCCACGCGGCCAGATCCCACCTTCGCCTTTCGGCCAGGCACGCGCGAGCCCACCACTGTCTGCCATTCACCCTGGAGTGATGGCTGACCGGTAAGATGCTCACTGCCGGAAGATGCAGCGACATCAGGGGTTCCATGTGATTCCAAGGCCACCGAAGTAGGCATAGGTCTCACCACAGTTGCCCCAACGCCACTACGAGCCGACGCCTGCGCCTCGAGCTCGATGAGCCTAACAGACAAAGCCTCCACCTGCCCCCGAAGAGTGGCCAATTCTCCTTGCGTCCGCTCACAACAACCACAGCCCCTACAGCTCACGTTGTAGAGAGTTAAGGACACTCAAGAAGTCTGAAGAAATGAGGACTTCAACAGTCACAACAAATCTCATCTTCTCCAGTCGCCTCTATATTGCATATAATCCTGCGTGGGAGACAGTGAAGTCGTGAGGCAATCAAATTTTGAGGACATCATAACGTAAAAAAACGGAGTGCCCCGTCTACGCCCATCCTCCGATACAATTATACCACTGTAGTACTCATTTAAAGTTTCGTAAATTAGTGCATTAAAATCAGGTGCATGAGTGCAACCTTGCTGTACCGCATTAAATCCAAAACTGTTCTTGGCCATTGCAGTAACTGGGGTGCCATTCTGCTAAAACCCTGGATCTGCTTTTGCACATATCACACACACCAAGCAACTCCAACACATC